>NC_080065.1:179563299-179796778 GCF_949987535.1 Balaenoptera acutorostrata
GGGCCCAGCCGCTGCGCGGCATGTGGGATCCTCCCAGACCAGGGCCCGAACCCGTGTCCCCTGCATTGGCAGGCGGACTCTCAACCACTGCGCCACCGGGGAAGCCCAGTCCACTTTTTGAGAAGAATATTGATAGAACTGAGTCTGCAGTGAAGGATGGCATGGTAGAAGTGGTCAGTATTTCTCCTACATTCCCTGGGATCCCTTCACATCCCCACTGCACACCAGCCTGACTGCCACTGTCACCACCAGGTGGAACCTACTTTTCCCAATGCATGATGGTAGACGTGACATAGAATTATGCCCTACCAGGGACAGTTCTTGATGGACAGGTGTGGTGTCTACCATCTTCGTCACCCCCTCAGCTGGAATAATTCTGAAGTTTGGATTTTGTGCCATTTTCCAGAATTTCCCTACAGGATGGAAACTCTGCTCACTCCTGCGGGAGCTGACTTAAGGTAAACTTTACTGGATGTGTTTTCTTCCCTGTATCACTTCTGCTCTCTCCAACCCACATACCATGGTCCTTGCTCCTTCCAATAAAGTACTTGCACGTGAATCCTTGGATCTGCTTCTGGGGAACCAAAGCTGAGACAGGTGATAAAGACTGTGAAGAGTATCCAAACAATACCATGAATGGAACTAAGGACTTTGGGGGCAAAAACAACAAAAACAAAATAAAACAAGTATCGGGTATGTACTAAGATCTTCAAAAGTACTGGAAAATCATAATTTTTTAGTGAGGAAAAACATATTCAGTGTGGCTTTAATTCAATTTGACTCTACTAAGTTTAATCCATAGTGTATTTATTGCCTACTTCATACAAACTCAACTGGGGACCAAAGAGGTAAACATGACTGAAATACAGAGTGGTAACCATAATAATATTGGTGTGTAATAAGGCATGCTGAAAACAAAGGTAAAACTGTTCAAATCACCTTGATTAAGTCCAGAAAAAAATTTTTTTTAATTTATTTAACAGATTTATTGCAGGATTATTTATATACCATTCATTCTGCCACTGAAAGCGTAAGTTCAATAGTTTTGGTAAATTTATAGTTATGCAACCATCACCACAATCCACAGACCATTTCTATCACCCTAGAAAGTTCCCTCATGCCCATTTGCAGGTATTATCAACTGCCACCTCAGTCCTAGGTAACCACTTATCTGTTTCTTTCTCTCTATAAACTGGCCTTTTCTAGCTATTTTATATAAATGGAATCATACAATAGATGATCTATTGTATCTGGCTTCTTTCACTTAGCATAATGATTTGTCAGGGTTATTCATGTGGAAAACATACATCAGTATTTTGTTCCTTATAATTGCAGAATAGTATTCAAATGTATGGATGTACCACATTTTGTTTATCCATTTACCAATTGACAGCTATGGGGGTATTTCCAGTTTGGGGTTAATATGAATAATGTTATTATGAATGTTTGCATATGAGTCTCTGTGCCAAAATGTGCTTTTATTTCTTTGGGGTAGGTATTGCAGAGTAATTAGTGGGTCAGTCATACGGTAAATTTGTATTTAATTTCTAAGAAAACGCCAAACTTGTTTTCCAAGTGGCTGCACCATTTTACATTCCCCCCAGCAATGAATGAAGGTTTCAGTTTTTTCACATTTTTGCCAACACTTAGGATTCAGAAAAACTTCTAATGGAGAATATACTTGACCAAGAGTAACAAATAATCAGTAAAAATTTAACTGGATAATGGGTTTGGGTAGAAAACAGGATAGGAGATTGGGAACTTTAGAAAGAAGAAACCACACACACACACATGCATGTGGAAATTCAAGTAAAGCATTTCAGTAAGATATTTGGAACTTATGTCTGACTTATTAGAAATAAGCATAGATATGAAGATGGAAGACAGACTATTGAGAGTCTAGTTTGACATATTAAGGATTCTAAAAGCAATTGAGCACAAGGGCCATGCTGTAATCATGGGCATAATATGAGGATTTTAGTATTGCTATAAGCGGGGGAAATTGGAGGCACAGTGAAGAGTTAGGAGGCTGTTGAAGTAGTTCAGGGAAAGATGATGGGGACCTGACCAAGCCAGTGGCAGTAAGACAGGTAGATTTTGGAAGAGAGGTGTATTAGTTTCTTGATGCTGCTGTAGCAAATTGCTGTTAAGTCCAGTGGCTTAAAATGACAGAAGTTTATTATCTTACACTTCTGGAGGTCAGAATTCTACGAAGTATCAGCAACGGGCTTACTGCTGGACGCACTAGAGGGGAATCTCTTTCTTTGCCTTTTCCAAATTCTAGAGGCCCCCTGCAGTGCTTGGCTGGTGGTCCTTCCTCCATCTTAAAAGTAAAAATATAGCTTGAAATCTCTTACCCCACTGCCTTCCTCTTATAACTACACTTGTGATTACATTCAGCCCACCCAAATAATACAGGATAAATTTCCCATCTCAAAATCCTGAAGTTAATTACACCTGCATAGTCCCTTCTGCCACCGAGGCCAACATGAATGAATGAACCATGTCCTCTGGGCTGCATCTGGACCCCACCCCCCACTAGCTGACCCCTGGCCCATCCACAGCCATGCGGGAGGAATCCTACCATAACACTCTGCTTTACTGGTGGAGGGCTACAATGGGAGTTTGGATTTCCAGAAATTCGTGTCATCTGAGACCATCTAGGCATTTCCTCTCCCCAGTGCCTAGTCACTCTAGCAAAGACTGCAAGTCCTTTTGAGGACGGTTTGAGAGAAGATTTAGTATGGATTGTGGTGATGGTGCAAGGTCTTCCCTTTGATGAAAAGGTTCTTTCTTATTGACGTATGCCTGGAAATTGGTTAGTGGGCTGTGATTTTCTACTGTGATGACACAAATCAGTCTTTGGATTTCCAGACTTGAGACATTGTTTTAATTATGAAGTGGGTCTGGAGCGCCATGTGACGACTACTCAGGACACGGGGGTCCGAGGTTAAATCTGCAGCCAGGGCTCCGGAAGCTCCTGGCCTCACACCCGTATGTAGACAATTATTGGAAATATTTTGGATATTAGAAGCTACCTTTTCAACTGTAATTTTTTGAGAGCTAAACACGTATCAGTTACATCTGAAGAATATATAGTAACCAGAGAATTTTGAATACTCCATAAGGATTTAAATATCACCATTACCACTTACTATGTTGAAATGTTATGGATATGTTGGGTTAAATAAAATTTATTAAGAAAATGATCTCAGTTATTTCTTTTTGGTTTATTGTGGCTATTGAAAAAATTTTAAGTCTATATGTGGCTTACACAGTATAAACTGCAGCTGGGAATTATGAAGAAAAGAAAAATGAAATATTCAGTCAACATAGTTGACGTTCCCTTGAAGGAGCCTGGAGAAGCCTGGAGACCTGTATCTCCTTTTAAGTCCTTCTCTCTGGTTTTCTCCTTTAATCTCTCAGTAAATAATTATGTCCCTGTGCTGGAAACTGAGAAGACATGAGCACCGTATACAAAAAATGTACGAGGTCTAATTGCAAGGTAAGATACTAACAATAGAAAAAACTGGGTGTGGGGTACACTGGAATTTTCTGTACCATCTACACGGTTTTTTTGTTTTTGTTTTTGTTTTTTTTGAAAATCTGAACTGTTCCGAAATTTAGAAGTTTATTTAAATATAAAAAGTGATACTGGGGACTTCCCTGGTGGTACAGTGGTTAAGAATCTGCCTTCCAATGCAGGGATGCGGGTTGGATCCCTGGCTGGGGAACGAAGATCCCACATGCTGCGGGGCAACTAAGCCTGCATGCTCTAGAGCCCGTGTGCCACATGTAGGGAGACGCCCACGCGTCACAAGGAAAGATTCCACATGCCACAACGAACATCCCATGTGCTGTAACTAAGACACAATGCAGCCAAATAAATAAATTTAACAATATATTTATATTAAAAAATGTGATACTGTATGATTCCATTAATGTCAAATACAAAGACATAAAAGTCATCCTGTGCTATCAGAAGTCAGGAAAGTGCTTACCCTGGGAGGCGTGTGTCTGGAAGGGTACACCAGAGGATATTGGGGTGGTGGTAACGTCCTGTGTCTTGATCTGTGTGTTGGTTACATGGGTGTGTTCCACTGTGAAAATGTATCAAGCTAAACACTCATGTGTACTTCCTGTATGTAATATTTTATTTCAATAAAAAGTTAAAAGTTAAAAAAACATGTACGTGGTCTAGACGATCTGATATGATGGTAGGAGGTAGATAATAAAGTAATGATTAATATACCAGTTCAAAAGTGATATGGGAAAAATGAAGCAGGCAAGAAAATAGGGAAGGTCCTACATATACACCCACAGTGACATAAATATTCTGGGGCAGATAATGGCAGAAAAGGAAAATAAATATTGACTATTATACCTTGAACCAAAAAAGATTAGAAAAACAATGTCATGATTCCCCCCCCCCCCACCCAACACCCTCTAAATAAATTTTGCCCAAAACTCTCTAAATAAATTTTAAGTACTGGGTAACTTCAAGAAAGTCTTGGTTGGGAAAATTCAATTGAAACAGGTCTGTGCTCTCCCCATCACCTTTGCAAAGGGGAAATGCCAAGTCAGACTTTCTCCAACATCTATGTATTGTATGAGTCTCCCTGGATGTGTGTCTTCTCAGAGAACCACCACTGGGAATTATTTATCAGTTCTTCTGTTTTACTTTTATTCATTTATTCTTCAGATTTCCTTCATGTTCAACCATTTGATATCTTTTAACCTTCTGTGGTTTTAAAGGTCAACTCTATTTGGTTAAAATCAATCACAGTCTTTGTTTTTTTAATTTTTTGATAAGAAGCAACTTATTACAATAGGACACTTGTGAGGCTTACAAGTGGGCAGGCAAGAGGGTGCCGTGCCCAATCACAGTCTAAAACTGAAGAGCAGCCTAAATGGTAATCTTCACAACAGTATTCGAATGACAAAGGTGGAAAGTTCCACAGTTCTTATGCATGAACAAAATCCACCATCATGATAACCCCACAGATGAAAAGCCTGAAGCCTGAAACCATATACATCAAGTCTATATTGTCCGGCATTAGGATCTGCTTTCTTTTGGACAGATTTTAAATGTCCTGGGCAGCATTATGTGTCTTTTGTTTACCAATGTTATTTTGTTAACCCTGAAGTCATATATGGTCACAGGTGAAAACCAGCTATCTATTTCATAGTAGAGATTCTACTTAATACCACATTCCTCAAACTGGGAAACCCTGTACTGAACAGGGCCAGAAATCTGTTTATTTTCCTGGTGACTGCATAGGATGTTTACTTTTTGTTGTTAAGATACAATTAGTGGGGCTTCCCTGGTGGTGCAGTGGTTGAGAATCCGTCTGCCAAGGCAGGGTACACGGGTTCGATCCCTGGTCCAGGAAGATCCCACATGCTGTAGAGAAACTAAGCCTGTGCACCATAACTACTGAGCCTGCGTGCCACAACTACTGAAGCCCGCGCGCCTAGAGCCCGTGCTCCGCAACAAGAGAAGCCACTGCAATGAGAAGCCTGTGCACCGCAACGAAGAGTAGCCCCCGCTCGCCACAACTAGAGAAAGCCTGTGCACAGCAATGAAGACCCAATGCAGCCAAAAATAAATAAATAAATTTTAAAAAAGATACAATTAGTGTACAATGAAAAGCACATGTAAGCATTCAGGGAATGACTTTGGAAAACTGCACATACTTGAGTAATCACCAGCTGAAACAAGATACAGAACATAATTATCTTTCCTCCAAAGCCCTCCTGCCTGTTCTAGTCCATCCCCTCACCTTCATCCCCAGACAAGCACTTTCTGATTTGTAAGTTATTAGAGAGACAGTATTCAGTACACATATATTAAGCCTTCGCTCACTGTTTTCACATATATGGCCTAACTCATTTTTCTCTATTGTTTGGAGAAACATTATGGGGAGAAAGGTGATTAAGTCCCCCCGTGGAACTGTGTACTCTCTCTCTTTTTTTAAAATTTATTTTTAATTAATTATTTATTTTGGCTGCGTTGGGTCTTTGTTGTTGTGCATGGGCTTTATCTAGTTGCGGCGAGCGGGGGCTACTCTTCGTTGTGGTGCGTGGGCTTCTCATTGCGGTGGCTTCTCTTGTTGTGGAGCACAGGCTCTAGGCACGTGGGCTCAGTAATTGTGGCTCGCAGGCTCTAGAGCACAGGCTCAGTAGTTGTGGCACATGGGTTTAGGTGCTCCGTGGCATGTGGGATCTTTCCGGACCAGGGCTTGAACCTGTGTCCCCTGCACTGGCAGGCGGATTCTTAACCACTGCGTCAACAGGGGAGTCCCTGTGTATTATCTCTTCATCCTTTTATTTCTGTCAAACATTCCTTTATATATTTTACAGAAATATTTTAAGTGGAGACACATCTCAACTTTTCCTATTTTGAAGAACTGGAATCTTTTATCGATTATCTGTAGAAATGCTTTAAATTCTACATTGTTTGACATTAGGATCTGCCTTCTTTTGGAGAGTTTTTGCACATTGTGGGCATTTTATGTCTTTTGGTTACCAATGGCATAGTACCTTGCAGACAGCCTTGTTCACTGAAGGAATCCAGTGACTTGTGACTAACACAAAACTGCAATTCTTCTTACGATTGTTAAACGATACCTAGATATAGCAAAATCACTGGCTCTTACGTTGCTTGATGTAATACACAATCCCCCATGGGATATAATAAATATCCCTGTAGAGGCAAATGCAGGAAACAAAAACATAAATTTAAAGTGCTCTAGTGCTATAGATACTCTTACTACATCTTTACACCCAACTGACAAAATTTCTCTGTCAAAAGCTCCCATTTTGTAGTTTTCCCCAACATCCCTATGAATAACACCCCTGTCAAGATAAGGTAAGATTTAAAAGTGAACGAGGATACATAGAGACTTAGCACAGTATCCAGCAATTTCCCCTTTGAGTTTCACCCAGAAGAACTGAAAGAACTTGGTAGTTCTATCCACATTCATGTTCACAGCAGCATTATTCACAGTAGCCAAAAGATGGAAGTCCCCTTAGTGTCCATTAATGGATGACTGGATAAACAAAATGTGGTGTATATATCCAATGGGGTATTATTTAGCCTTAAAAAGAAATATTCTGTCATATGCAACACCATGCATGAAACTTGAAGGTATTCTACGATATGAAATAAGCCAGACACAAAAAGCCAAATACAGCTGTCCATCGGTATCTGCAGGGGACTGTTTACAGGACCTGCCAGGGACAACAAAATCTGGGGATGTTCAAGTCCAAGAGTCAGCCATCTGGATCCAAGGTTCTGCAACCATGGATTCAGCCAACCATGGATCATGTAGCACCGTACTCTTTACTGAGGAAAATTCCAAGTATAAGTGGACCGGCGCATTTCAAACCCATGTTGTTCAAGGGCCAACTATGCAGTTCCACATACACAAGGTAAGGTAACTAGAGGAATCTATTTCATAGAGACCGAGATGGAAAGTACGGTGGTGGTTACCCGGACTAGAGCAAGGGGCAACAGGAAGTTGTTATTTAATAAGTACCAAGCATCAATTTGGGATGATGAAAAACATCTGGAGATGGATGGTGGCAATAGTTGCATAACAATAAGAGTGTATTTGGGAATTCCCTGGTGGTTCAGTAGTTAGGACTCTGCTCTCTCACTGCCCAAGGCCCAGGTTCAATCCCTGCTTGGGGAACTAAGATCCTGTATGCCCCATGGCGGCCAAAAAATAAAAAAATTAAAAAAAGAGTATACTTAATGCCACTGAACTGTATGCTTAAAATGGTTAAGACAGTAAATTTTACTTGATGTGTATTTACAGTAGTAGAAAACTGTGAGTAGAGGATTAGTAGTAGTATTTAATGGATCCTCCAAAGGTAACAGATCTGGGGGAAAAAAAATTTTAAACCAGTTTGGTTGGCAGTGCCTCTCTTAGAGACCCAGCTGTATAAAAACCTGCCCATAAAAGGACAGTAAAGTGCTACAGGTTCCTTTAGTAATATTAAATGTATATATATCAGCTGTTTATTTAAAATGGACATTTTAAATCAATTTGCAAATCAAAAGTCAGATATTTTAAAAAGGCTAGTATTTTTTTAAACTACTAAACTCAGACCCCAAATGGAGAAATGTAGAGTGTAAAAAAAGTGAATATAAAAAAACAAACTGTTTAGCTGGCATTTCAAAGACTAAACCACTGAACAAAAGGTGTGAAGAGTGAAAAAAAAAAAAGAAAAAGATACCTGCCCATAAAAGAACGACCTTAAAGTGCTGGAGGTTCCTTTATAATAGTAAACTTATGTATCTGAGTTGTTTATTTAAAATGGACATTTTAAATCAATTAACAAATCAAAAGTCAGATTTTTTTAAAGGCTAGGTTTGTTTTTAACTACTATATTCAGTCCCTAAATGGAGAAATGCAGAGTGTAAAAAAGTGAATATAAAAAAACAAACTGTTTAGCTGGCATTTCAAAGACTAAAACACTGAACAAAACACCTACCACAAAACACTATTTTTAAATGCCCACATGCAGGGTCACTCCTGCAGGCGGCCAGCACAGGGAGGTCAGTAGCCTCACAAGTACAGCTGCCTCAGCCATTCAGAAACAGGAACGCCCTGTTCCCAGGCAGGCACCAGAGGGTGGGCCAAATGCAGTGGGTCATGCAGGGAGAGCATCGGACACACATCACTGAGAGCCGGTGGTTGGGGAAGGAAGGTGGGCTTTGACACAAATCAGCCACCAAGAAGTCTTCAAGGAAGAAGCCCACACAATAGAGTGTTCTGTATTCCCAGCTGAGGGGAGCCCAGTACCTCCTGGAGCTGCCCTTGTAGATATTTGGGCTCCAATCTGCCTGGCTGCTGAGGCATCACATGGCCTTCCAGGCCAGCGCAGGGGCCTGGTGCCCCCAGAGTCACCATGGGCTGAACGCTGTACCTGTCTAAACATGTTCCGTGACCAAGAACTCTGGGCTTTGCTCTAGAGACAAGACGTGATAGATTCAGGCGGAAGGATATCCCCAACCTGTCCCTTAACTTTTCCATTAACATTGAGGTAAGAATGATGAAGCTGATTCCACTGACGAAAAGTGATTCGTAGTGGTGAAAGGCGCTGTGTTCCAACGGGTCACAAGTGAACTGGTTCAGAAGCTCAGGGTGCAGATCTCTTCTCCCCTCATGGAGCACGAACACAAGCTGACCCTGTTCCGCCCTTCACTCTGATGAATAATCTTCCCCACTCCTCGCCTCAAAGCTCCTGTACTAAAGAGATGCCTTTCTGCTGTTATGTGGAAAGACATACTGCTCAGGGGCAATAACGTCTTATATAATGTCCCCATCACCAGGGACCCACAAGCCACCCTTTATGTGACAAGTGACAGGGCAGTCAGAGGGAGAGAAGGAGACAGGAAGACAGCTGCCTGTGAGAGCGGCAGGTCTGGGTAAAGAGTGAAGAAAGGGCCAGAGCTGCACTGAATGCAGGGTCCCAGAAAGGCCAGGGGACAAAGCCAATGGGAAACCCAATGGACGGCACCACTGGCGGCTGAGGCAGACAGCCAGCTCCAAAGTCGTCTGGGATAGAAAAGGCCAACATGAAGTACCCAGGAAAGCTGGGGAACAGTCACAGCTATTCCCATCATCATTACTGTTTGGCCACAGCGGGGCAATCATGCAGTCAGTCTCTACAGCTGTGTCCCCTTATGGTGGTGGTCAATTTACCTCATGATAGTGCACTAATTTCACTGTTTCTGATGATACTTAGCACTTCCCCACTGGGGTTATCCATTCCCTGTCAAACATAACCTCTCATGAGTCAAGGGAGGCTCTGCCACTTCCCTGGGGGGACTTGGTTCTTTTTGTCACCTGGGCCTGTTTTGTCGCTCTTCTGACTACAGACTGATTTCTGGGTCTCTGGGTCAGTGTGTTGCTGAGGAGTTGACAATGGGCATTGTGGTATTCACAAGTCCCAGTACACTTTGTACAAGGGAAAAGGTATTAAGACTTCAATGAATTAAAAAAAAAAAAAAAAAGACTTCAATGAAAGATGTTAATTTAAAAGGTTTCAGGGTAGCAACTAAAGGAAAGGTAGTGGAGCATATAAATTTCAATCATCGACAGTTAAATCATCTGCATGAAAATACACTAACAATGTAGAGAAAGATGGAAAATGAGATAAATATGGAAAAACTAAGATGATACACACAAACCCAAATTTATTAGTAATTTATTATATTATACAGTAAATGCTCCAAGTAAAAGAAAAGGATTTTAAGATTGGATAGCAAAAACGTAGGTATTTTTAAAGTCCACATAACGTCTGTGTATAAAGTGACATTAAAAAATTAAGCATAGGACTTCCCTGGTGGTACAGTGGTTAAGAATCCGCCTGCCAATGCAGGGGACATGGGTTTGATCCCTGGTCCGGGAAGATCCCACATGCCCTGGAGCAACTAAGCCCGTGCGCCACAACTACTGAGCCTGTGCCCTAGAGCCCTCGCGCCACAACTACTGAGCCCGTGTGCCACAACTACTGAAGCCTGCGCAGTCTAGGGCCTGCATGCTGCAACTACTGAAGCCCGTGGGCCTAGGCCCACGCTCTGCAACAAGAGAAGCCACTGCAATGAAAAGCCCGTGCACAACAACGAAGAGTAGCCCCCGCTTGCTGCAACTAGAGGAAGCCTGAGCACAGCAACGAAGACCCAATGCAGCCAAAAAATAAATTAAAAATTTTTTAAAAAATTAAGCGTAGTATAAGATTGAGAAATTAAGGAAAAGCAAACTGATATAACTACTGATACACTTACTGTTGAGCCTCAGTAAGAAGTAGGACAGCAGGTATCCTTGTTCCCTCTTCTTGCCCCAAACATGGGCAAATGTCTGGGGAAGAGCTTTCATTACTGGATTCCAGATGCTTTTCTGTCTTTCCACCCAGCCTGGCCACTACTGTTCTGCCTCTTCCAGGAAGCCACATCTCCATCACCAAAACTGTTGGACCAGTGACTTGATTATTCCCTTCCTCCAAGGAAAGTTAGCCTGTTTGTATTGGTTCCCTTTGTCCCTTTGTCCCTGAGTCTCTCAGGGGTGACACAGAGGGCCCATGTCGAGTCTGTACTACATTGGGTTGTCTTACAGGAGAGGAATGCTGAGGTTGTGGAATTTATTTCAGTTTCTTTGCAGTAGTAACCAAGCCTGCTTGTTGTCTCAATGGGAGAGATGATCTCATCTTTCCACTTTCCTCACTGCATTTCTCAATTCTGAGAAAAAAAGGGATCACAGCCTTGTATTCACATGTACAACATGATCAGCAGAAGCAAGAGCGATGCACGGAGGAGGATCTTCAGCAAGCTCCTGGTTCACACATCAACTTGGCTTTTGGAGAATTTTCACATGAAAATGACACCTTGTCAACCACTAAAGAACAAGAGTTGGGACGAAATCTGCTTCATGGATCTCAGTGAGCACTTGTTGATGACACTATCACTAGGAATCCAAGCAGCAGAATAAGGCCAACCTGCATTTAAACCTCTAACATGACCCATGAGGTCTCAGACTCAGGCAACTGCAACAAATTCTGCTGGAAATATAGGTCTTATTTCAGAAAATCAGAATGTCATCCAGGGCTAGTATGTAATCCATTACACTGTATTCAAGGGAGTTAAGACTAACCTGCTGATAATTCAGTGTCACTGCCAATAATTAAAGAGGTCAACAGATAGGCCAAATAGCAATATGCATACACAAAAAAGAACCAAACATGACACATTACTCCACATATAAATATGTATAAATGAAGGTTCAGAGGTTAATTCCAGTCCAGGCTTTGTTTTAAGCTTGATTTGGATTATCATTACAATGGTTTGATTAGCCTCAAGAAAGTGTCATCAAGAAGCTGCACCCTGGTGACTTCCCTGGTGGTGCAGTGGTTAAGGCTCCATGCCCACAATGCAGGGAGCCCAGGTTCAATCCCTGGTCAGGGAACTAGATCCCAGATGCATGCCACAACTAAGAGTTTGCATGCCACAACTAAGGAGCCCACCTGCTGCAACTGAGACCCAGCAGGACCAAATAAATAAATAAATAAATACTTAAAAAAAAAAAAAAGCTGTACCCTGATTGGCTATACATGATGTAACCCAAGGCTGCTCGAGCATGAGAACTGTGTAATCTTTCATCAGAGGCTGAAATGAGGTTTTTATTATTAGATAAAGTCCTAGGAAGGCAGAAGCTGGGTTCTGGCTAACTGACACCTGGCATGATGTGGGGTGCAGGAAGCTTAAGACTGGGGAGGGTGCAGAGGTTAGGCATACCTGCTGGTAAATGCATCAGACCTGGTAATGCAGTAGCTGGGTTCATTGGTGGCACATAAATGAGGGACGGGCTAGTTCTGGTGGCAATAATGGTGCGGTTGGTACACCTGTACTGAGGACATTACTGACAACTAGTAGAATTGAGCCAATAAAAAATCCTGACAGATCCTGTTCAATTTCTGTAATTCCCAGTGGTGACAAAGATGGGGGAGTAACTGAGGAGAGATGAACCTCCGTAAAGCCATCTTTAAGAGGAATAATAGGTGTACTAGTCATTTGTCTGTGTCTGAACCCAAAGCCCACCTTCAGGAACTGCCAGTCACGGCATCAAGCAGCGCACATTATCAGGAACAGTCAGTCACATGAGTTTTTCACTTTTCAAGCACTTGGATTGGAGGACAAACCCAGAGGGAGGACATGTCACCTACAGCAGATGTTGCTTGATCCAGACACATGACATGATTGTTTTGCATGGGTGTGGAGCTGAATATAGGGGTGAAAAGGAACAATCATTGCTCTCACCCTCTTCCTGCAAGGCCTGAGGTTGAATGTCCTCCACAGGTGTCGGGGTGTTGGTTCTCCCACAAAGCTCAGGAAATCAGGGTGTCTCACATTAGTAGATGAAATCTCACTTCCTCTCCACTCATCCCATGCTTGACCCTGACCCTGGAAGGATCAGGTGTGAGAGAGGACAAGGCCATCTTTACAAGATTTACAGAGATGTACTATATCCTCCACTTTGGCCATTGGGACTTGATGTAGATGGACTTGGTGAGCCTCATACATAGTCAAGCAGTTTCTGTCTTCACAATATAAGACCAGGTCCATCCAACAGGAAAAACCAGGGGGTCCAAAGAGGATTAAGTGTGAATCCTGTAGGCCCACTTTTGGCCAGGTTGTGACCTGGAAAATGTAGCAACTAGACTGGCCTGGCCTGATGATGAGGGGAAGACGTATCACTGCCCAGGAAAGGTCATGGCCAAATGACAAATGTTCAAAATAGATCTTTGGGACCACCTGGAACACTATCCTTTCTCAGAAACCCTAAGATTTCAGACTCAGGGTAGCATTTCCCATATTTACTACACTCCGTTTCTCTGGCCTGTGAATCACCCCATGTTTATTAAGCATGAGCAACAATCTAATGGAAAAATATGATGACTCAACAATATTTCTCACATTCCTAATATTCTTCTCCACAGTGAGATCACAAGTGATCATCAAAGTACTCAAGAGATGTATAGTTTTCCAGAAATCTTATATCAGTAGAGTTCCTCTGCATTGCAAGATCTCCCATATTTAGGGAATATATATTTCCCCTAGCAAACAGTAAAGTGCTTTCCATGTTTCTTAATAGTATGGCTTCACTGTGAGTCCTAACAGGCTGGGTTGTGAGATGGATGGCTTGCCCACATTCCTTATGCTTGAAGACCATCTCTCCAGTGTGCTCTTTTCACGTCAAGTGTATCAGGGCCACTGAGGGCTTTCCCACATACCTGACATCAGTTAGACAAAGTGATTTCTTCCAAGACAAACGAACTAAGAGAATTGAAGTCTTTCTCACATATTCTTCATTTACAGGATTTTGCTAGAGGATGAGTTTTTCCTGAGGAATTGAAATAACTGAAGGATTTCTCACATTGTTTACATCCTCAGGTTTCTTTCTCTCCACCATGAGTTTGGACATGTTTAGAAAGGTCTGATTTCCAAGTGAAGGCTCTCCCACATTTCTCACATTTGTAAGGTTTTATTCCAGAGTGAATTGTCTTGTGACGATGAAGGTATAAGGAATGTTTAAAGGATTTTCCACACTGATCACATAGAAAGGGCCTCTCTCCAATGTGAGATTTTCTATGGTCCCTAAACTGAGATCTGACAAAAAATTTTCCACAATCTTCACATAAAAACTTTCTAGCATGAGTTTTCATATGTTCAGTAAGTACAAAAGGCCTCATGAAGGCTTTACCACATTCCGTACATTTGTATGGTTTTGTTCCAGTGTGAATTCGATTGTGAATCTTAAGATATGAAGAACTTTTAAAGAACTTTCCACATTTTTCACATGGAAAAGGCCTCTCTTCACTATGAGATTTTGTATGTTCTTTAAGTCTATAGGAAGTAAGGAAGGCTTTCCCACACTCCCTACATTTATGCACTTTTATTTCACTATGATTTTGCATGTGATCATTAAGGAATAAGGGATAAAAATAGGATTTTCCACTTTCCTTATATATAAAGGGCCTCTCTCCAGTATGAGATTTTATATGGCTCCTAAGGTGATAAGCTCTAATGAAGGCTTTCCCACATTCCTTACATATAAAGGGCCTCTCTCCAGTATGAGATTTTATATGGCTCCTAAGGTGATCAGCTCTAATGAAGGCTTTCCCACATTCCTTACATATAAAGGACTTTTCTCCAGTATGAGATTTTATATGCCTCTTAAGTTCATAAGCTATAACAAAAGCTTTCCCACATTCCTTACATTTATAGGGTTTCTCTCCATTGTGGGTTCCCATGTGAATTTTAATGGATATATGATATTTGTAGACTTTCCCACACTCCTTACATTCATAACTTTTTTTTGTGGTGTGATTTCGTAGAGGTATACCACGCCTTGTGGAGTGAACAGAAGCTCTCCCATGTTCCTTCTGTTCACAGCGTTTTTCCCCATTCTGAGTTACTACTTGTGCCTGAAGAGAAGGCTGATTCACACAAGCTTCCTCACCATCACTGCATTCCAAGGCTTTCTCTCCCACACTGGTTTTCCCGTTCACAATATTTGGAGTCAGGATGATGGCTTTCCCACAGTGATTAAACATAAAATGCTTCGCAACCGTAGAGGTTTTCTTCTGCAGAGTAAGGAAGCCTTTTCCATATTCATTATGCTCGTAAGTGTTGCCTCCATTTTGAGTTCTCCTGCCTGTCCTAAAGCTCAAGTGTTCACTGAAGTCTTTCCTATATTGCTCACAATTACAGAGTTTCCATCCATTGTGGATTCTTGCCTGTGGATGGATAGATGAATGATGATGCAAAGATTGCTCAGACTCATTAATTGATCCTACTCATCTCAAACTTGAAACATCATTACAACAATGAAGATGACCACTTCTACTACATTCATACACCTCTGCCCTGTTGATTTATTTCAAGTTGAATGATGGAATCCTTCTGCCAGAATGATGTTCCATCTACTCCAACCTTCAAATAATCCTGTACAGCTTCATGGATTGTTGTAAAATCTCAAGTGTCCTGTTACATATGTGGAAATGAGGACTTATGGGAACTCTGAAGCAATAAGTATCAAGCTAGGTTTAGGATATCCCCAAATTCATCCTATTCAGAGTATCTCACCATAGACATTGCTCTCCCCTGGGTGACTGCCACCTATTGCAAACATCTATCACTTGTGCTCATGCTATAAATGAAATTCCCTTTCTTTTCTGAATGTGGAAAAAGAGAAATATGATGTTTTAAACTTACCAATGTTACTGTTTCCATCTCAACAGATGTTTCTCCCCCAAGATTATCCTGCTGAATTGCTGAGCCTTTCGTTTTAAGTTGCATTTCCCATAAAAAAAGAATAACAAATATAAGAGTTTGTAGAAAGAAACAGGAGGCTGAAGGAGTTAAAAATAATAATACTCGTTTGTATTGGCTTCCAAATTAAAGATGTTAAAAATATCAATACATACATACTAGATTTGAGGAGTTTGGCTATGCCAAATATTTAACAATGATAGGAATGCAGAGTCAAAATTCAGTACCTGATTAAAAACAATTCTATGAAAATTAAATATGATGCGGAAAAAAACCTGAATATTATCAGTGAAGGAAAAGAGGAATGTTTGGAAAAATAGCCTACATCAAAATGATAAAGTTAAAAAAAGAAACAGAACAAGCCATTTTGGATAAAGAAGATGTGGTACATATGTACAATAGCATATTACTCAGCTGTAAAAAAGAATGAAATAATGTCATTTGCAGTTACATGGATGGACCCAGAGATTATCATATTAAGTGAAGTAAGTCAGACAGAGAAAGACAAATATCATATGATATCACTCATATGTGGAATCTAATTTAAAAAAATGATACAAATGAACTCATTTACAAAACAGAAACAGACTTAAAGATATCAAAAACAAACTTATGGTTACCAAAGGGGAAATGTGGGAGGGAGGGATAAATCGGGAGCTTGGGATTAACATACACACACTACTATATATAAGATAGATAACAGCGACCTAATGTATAGCACAGGGAACTCTACTAAGTATTCTGTAATAACCTATATGAGAAAAGAATCTGAAAAAGAATATATATATATAAACTGAATCAGTTTGCTGTACACCTGAAACTAACATAACATTGTAAATCAACTATACTCCAATAAAATTATATTAAAAATAAAAGAACAAGCCATTTTATGAGCTCATAAGAAATTGTGAGTAAATGTGAAGTATGTACGTATGACAACTTGAATATATCCTGAAACATCAGAGACCAGTGACCTCAGCCTTCTGTGAGAAAGCACATCTTAACAAGTTTCCTCATCATTATTCCAAAGACACTGAAATTTTCATTGATCAGGAATCACTCACCTTGGAGGACTCCTCTTCTTTCCACTGTCCTCAAATCATCTTGTTCCAACCAAGAGATCAGAGTGGGTTTCAATGATTGATACCCTGTTTATGAGGAAAGATAAATTAATGAAAGAAGCTCCAGAAAAATAGAAGAAACTGTCCATTGAATCAGCTCCTATATGTCTAAAACTGTGGTAAAACTATTTCAGAAAAGATAAAACAGGAAATTCACCTCCTTCTGTTCTCCACAAAGACTGTTTCTCTCTGGTCCCTGAAGCCCACATTCAGATTGATATAAACAATTACAAAGCTTAAGACTTTTTTTGATACAGGAAACAAAGTAAGTGCAAAAAAAGATGTTCATTCACATGGAGAAACCAATATACCAATGAGTGTCAAACTTTGGTGTCCATGAGAACCAAGTCCAGTGTCTGTCACAACACAGATGACTGGGTCCCAATGCCGCAGTTTCATTCAGTAGGTGAAAGGTGGAGTCTGAGAATGCACATTTCTAAGAGCGATGGTGATAATGCTAGTCCTAGAAGCACATTTTTAGATGCCAACCGAATTAAAACCCATTCACGTGAAGAACAGTGTCTGTTAGTTTCCATTATATTCATATGTAACATCACCCATGCTGCAACACAGTAAGTGCATCACATATATCTGTTCCCTAAGAGGCTACAGGAATGATGGCAGCCTTACTTGCTGTGGTCAGGTTCTTGTAGTTCTCCAGCATCACATCTCTGTATAGGTTTCTCTGAAAGGGGTCCAGTAAAGTCCACTCTTCCTGGGTGAAGTCCACAGCTACATCAGCAAAGGTCACTGAGTCCTAAACCATCACACACATACTAGCTTCAGTAAAGTAAGCCCTCCACCAATGGTAAGGACTGGAGATGGGTGACCCATGATTCAAGGTCTCTCATCATCTCCCCCAGGACACACTGGTCCTAGGTTCTCTTCTATCTACACTCACTCATGATTGATATCCTTCAGCTACAGCTCTAATGGAACGTGTAATACATGAACTTATCTCAATAGAATGAGCCTTAAAGTGTTTTGTTTCTCTCCTGTAGCATAGTCCTAAGCCAACTGGAAGCACTTGTAAACGCTGATGAATGAATACATTCTTTGAGAAATGCACAGTCATCTTCCTTACTGTGTAAGAGCACCAAGCAAAACAAAAAATATGCAGTCACCATCATGAGAGGCAAGATTAGGAGGTCATTACTGAAATACTGAGATTATTCAGGGTAATGTGTCACCAGTATGAGCCTCCACTTAGGGAGGGAATTCATCAGGGACTGAGTCCTGCAGTGGCTTTATTTCTTTAAGAAGCTCTGGACACAGGTCTACCAAGACAGAATGTGTCCATCTGGTGGATACAGTAGCTCATTTTTTAGAAGGAGAGACTTTCTTCTTACCCGAGAACAACTTCTCAAACACTCAGCCATTATCCTTTCTGCCTCTATCTTTTCCTCAGGAAGCTGAAAGGGTCCTTAGAACACCTAGGAGAAAAGAAAGAAGGCATGAGTACCCAGAGATGATCATAATTCCCACAGTCACTGCCTGGAAGTCATTCAACTCTAGCTTGAAATTCCCAATTATCCTTGCACACTCAAGAAATCTCACATATATACACATCACTGCTGTGAAATGCCAGAGTAGTCCTGTCTCACCTGGAGCCAGAAAAGGGGATGGTGAGCCATGCTGCCCATCAAGAAAAGAGTAATGGGTTCATTTTACAGGGAAGGAACTTTAAGACCTGAGTAATGTGACTCTTCATTTGTCAAGGCAATAAAATACACAAATAAGATTATGCAGCAACTCTACCTAAATGCGTATACCAGAAAGCCAAGTTAGAGAACAGCATTATCTGGCTCCCTTCAGCAATTCCTAGATGAACCAGAAGCATGACTGCTCAGGCCCAGACCAAAGGACTGGCAGATCCTAAAGTCGAGTCTCTGAAAAAGGACATTAACAAGGACTTCTCATGGGACATATAGCTGTCATGTTGCAATGATGGTGAAATTTGCCTGAAAATTCCTTTCTTTGATGTCAAGATCATGTCAAGCAGCTTATGAATACAAATGGACAGGGACATCTCCATCTCCCTGGAGATCGGGTTACCTGGAGTCCTGCTTCATATCATTAATCAACAAATATTAGTTATCTCACACACAACATCATAAATTAGCTCTTTCTATGTAGATAACATAGTTACTAAAAGAGTATGCTCTACAACAAAAATATCAGTAACATCAATTATGATTCATTGAGGACATTATGTACCAGATATCTCATTAGGAGCTTACAGCTTACCTATATGTTTGGAACAACTTGAATATTGGAATCTACTCTTTCAACTGTAAATTATGTATGCTTTAAGCAGAAATTAAGTATATATGATAAAAATTTAGTGTCCAGTAAATTTTAAACCCTTCAAATGAAAAAAATGTAAAATATCTCAATTTTTAAATTGACTAAATGTTTAAGTAATATTTTAATATATATGGGATAAAATAAAATATGTTCATATAAATAATCTTCATTTTTGTTTATTGTGGGTACTGAAAATATTTTCATTATATACGTGATCTATACATTATATTTATATTGGAAAAGCACTGGTGTAGGCTCCTGCTGGGCTTACGAAGGGAAAAAATAAAACATTCTATTCGGTCAACATCCTTGAGCTTCTCTTGATGGATGTTGGAGATGATTGAAGCTCTAGGCCTCCTTTAGTTCTTATCACTGGATTATTCCTTTCTTTCAGTGACTTTGTGCTAGGCAATCAGTTGAGAGCAGTAACATATACAGAAAATATTCTAGGCATTAAATATCCACCATTCTTATTAGGGAAGATAGACAATAAACTAATAATTGATATATCAATTCATTAGTAACATGGGAAAACAATCAAGCAGGTTAAAAAAATAAAGGGTATCCTACACACACACGCACACACACACACACCCCACATATAGTCTGTTAGTTCCTGGGCCAGATAAAGAAAGAAAGGGGAAATCATTAGGTCTTCCACACTTGGTCCAAAAAGATTAGAAAAAAATTTATCAAACTTTTTACAAAAGAATTCAGAATACATAAACGTACTGGGAAGCCTCCATGGGTCTCCGTTTGGAAACACTCAAATCAAACAGGTCTGTACTCTCTCCTTGCCTTGGACAAGGAGCAAGGCCCTGTCATACTTAGCCCAACATTTGTCTATTTTATGAATCTTTTCAGACAACCACCTTTTCATATTATTTTTCAGTTCCTTTTTTATGGAACTGAAAAATTTGCTTTTATGTTTATTTACTTCTTCCACAGACTTTCTTCATGTTTCTTGTCTTTTAACATTCTGTATTTAAAAGTTAACTTCTTTTTGTTAAATATCAATAACCTTTAATATATCAAACACAGACCACCAGGCCAAATGCTGGTCTACAAAACGGTATACGAATGATGACAATGAAAGTTCCACAGTTTATTACCTATGAACCTATGAACCATATTCATCCTCACTGTCCCCACAGTCCTTATTCTTCAGTAGAGAAGACTAAAACCCATACATACATGAGGTCAAAAAAAATCATGTGTCTAGATTCCCTTGTAACTGTACTTACTACTAGGGGTCTCAAACCAGGAGTCCTTAGGCTGAGTAAGTTTAGTGAGGCGGTACCTGCTAAAATGTTTTATTTTTCTGTTTATTTTGTAGTTGGATATAATTAATGTCTAATCAAATACACAGATCTTAAGTATTTAATGGATGAATTTTGATAATTGCATATACTTGTATAATCACCAGCCTAAACAAGAAACAGAACATATTTATTTCCCTGGAAAGCCTTCTTGTCCCTTTCCATCCATTCCTTACTTCTTGCGCTCAGACAAGCACTTTCTGACTTCATTGTTACTAGATACATTATGCTATATATGTATATTAGGCAGTTAATACAACATTTTCAAATGTAGGTCCTAACTGATTTTTCGTGTACTGTTTAGTCAAACTATGGGCAAAATACATTAAAATCTCCCACTAGAATTTTGAAATTGTTTATTTCTTCTTCCACTTCTTTCAAGTAATGCTTTATATATTTGCAACAATATTATTGAGTGGATACACATTTGATTTTTTATATTTTTGGAGAAACAGATTTGTTTATCATGATCTCTGTATCTGTAGTAATGCTTCTTGACAACGTTGTCTGACATTAGGATCAGCTTTTTTGGGGAGAGTTTCTTTTTCTGGCATATCATTGGTAGCACTGTATCTGTTTTGGATGCCAGTGTCTGCCAATACAAAGAGTGGCACGGTGTCTGGCACACCAAAGGCACCCACTGACTGGTGACTGACAGAGTGGAGCTCCTTCACATCACTCTTCAAGTACACCTAGATTATACCTAAATAACTGTTCATAACACAACATATATCTGTTTTCAGAAATATATTTGATTACTCTAAGAATGTAAGGGTGGGAGGAACACCATCTTCTTTCAAGCACTCACACCAGCGTCGGCTTATCTGCACACCTGTCACTTGTTTCCCACAGCCTCCTTATATGGACACTTAGTACTCTAGGTCCTGCACTGGCAGTGGCACCCCAATTCCCTCTCCACATCTATATACCAGTCATGGCTTGCCTGCATTCCAGAGGGGAGCTTCCTCCTTGCCCAGTGACTGTTAACTAGTTCTGGCCCTGGCAACCTAGCAAATTTCCTCACATTCAATGGGTTGCCATGATACCTTCTCTAACAAGGTCTGAAATCAATCTTGGGGAGAGGGCCCCACTATAAGTTTGGCTTTCCTTAGGTACTCTCCATGAACTCTAGGATATATGACAGAATTCTCTTTACAACTTTATACTATACTTTTCCTGTTTAAATCAAAGTATGATTTCTGTCTCTTCATTTCATGCAGACTTATACACAATAGTGAAGATAGGTGATCCCTGGAGACAAAGTAGTAAAGATGACATTTTGGGATATGTTTGGTCAAACCTTTGGACTCAAGCATAGAGCTAAAAGCCTTGCCAATGGGAAAGACATTCACAGAATTACAACTGTCAAGCTATCACCTATGATGATTATGGTACAGCTCTTGCCTTGGGAGACTAGGTGAATGCTACACTTAACGGTACAACAATAACGGTGATTATAATGGTTGTGGTAAGAGATGGATTCTTTTGAGTGTAGTTGCCCAGACAATGACAAGCTCAGATCTGCTATCTCAAGTCAAAGTCTGAAACCAGAGATTCCATGACAGGTTAAAAACTCATTTCATGTGGTCACATGGGAAAGATATTGCTAAAAATCAAATGCAGAGTTCAAGTATTCAACCATACTTAAAAGTCAGTCTCACGTACTTTTTCATGTGAAAATGAGGCACTGATCAGGGAAGAATGAGACAGGAAACTTGAAATGGGGACATCTACGGGGACCCTGATGACACAATATTGAACCCCCAAGACACTCTGAGCCTCCCTTATCAGGGAAGTAGCTTGCTCTTAGGTTTCTGAAGATACTAGCCTTCCTCTGCTTGACAAATGTGTGATAATCTCACTTACAGCAGATGCCTTGGAAGGAATGCTCATTCTTGAGACCTACCACAATTACCTGCCATTGCCTCTGGACACACAACTAGTGCAAAATCCAAGGGGACAAGACAGTATGCCACATAAGGTAGGAGAAAACAGCTTACATACAAAATAAGCCCAACTCTGCAAATGTGTATCAAAAGAGTTTGGTGAACATGTAAACTCCTAGGAGTTCCTAAGGCATTAAGCTCAGGCAGTTCCAGTGAGTGCAAGTAAATTGTATGATAGGCTGCCAAGGCTCTTTCAACACCTGAGTACAGTTGCACTACCTCCTCTTCCTCAGTCCATGTCTATGGCTTCCTGTGGTATTCCTTACACCCAGCTGGCTGAGACAAAACCTGGTTTATAGATGGGTCTGCATAGTAAGCTAGTTACACCTGGAAGTTTAGAGCTGAAGCTCTATATCCTTACTGAAGGGATGACCCTGAAAGGCAGTAGTAATTAAAAATCTTCCCAGTGGCAGAAATTCAAGCAGTATATTTGGCTGTTGCTAGGTCTGGAGTGAAAAACAGCCATATGTATGGATACACATTGATTCACAAACAGTTGTCAATCATTTGACTGTAGAGTCAAAGATGTGAATGGAACAAGATTGGAAGGTTGATGACAAGAAAAGTAGTCTGGGAAAAGGTATATGAAAGGATGTCTCTGAATGCACATAGACTGTAAAGTTATTTGTGCCCTATATGAATGTCCACCAAGAGCAATCCACTATAAATAAGACTCTTAATAATCAGGTGGACAAAATGATGCAGTCCATAGATGTCAATTACTTTTCCCAGCCAAAACAGTGTTTCCTCAATGGGTCCATGAACCAAATGGCCATGCTAATGGGGATGAAGCCTATCTGTGGGCTCAACAATATGGACTTCCCTTTTCCATGGATGACCCAACTAACACTACAGTTGTGTGCCTGGGAATGAACATTTGGGTCACTCCACCAGGTACATAACCCAGACCAGGTGAGGGTCTCATTGAGGGCAAGGGAAATGTGAAACTGATTGTTGAAGAAGTAACCCATGGATGTCAACCACAACCTCAAGACCAATTAGAGAAACAAGAACCGTAGTAGTTTTGCACATTTTCTCTTTGCTTATTATATGCATGCATTTATTTAATACATATGTTTATTTATATAAACTAACGATTCATTTCTAGCTCTTCCCCATTTTAATTTTATACATAAGGTGTTAGAGGTTAACATTACCATTTAGTCTTTAGGAAACTATATCTGGAAGTCTGTGAACAAATGTGACGAATTCAGTTTTCTTCACTATGTCTTAATCATTCAAGCACTGACTATAATATATCCTCTAGTAAATCAACAGATGAAGGAATAACTTCATCAAGTAAAATTCTCTCAATTTTACCTTCTATAAAACTCTCAAATCATTTCATTTATTTCCTTTTCCATAATAATAATCCAATTGTAATTTACCACCATCGTGTTTTAAAGCTTATTTATCATAAGCTTCTAGGTTGACTCCATGCATTCACTCTCACACTTTCTGAAGACCATTCTCAAACTAGGAGTTGTAAGTAGATTCAAATTACTCCTTTGATTAAAATATTTCCTAAGTTTCCCATGGCCTTAGAATATAATTCAGAGTAAGTAATTACCTTGGCCCTGTCCCCCACTCTCCAATATACCTCCCAACACTCTCTGGTTCTGCTCTGCTTCAGACAACCCACTTTCTTCACCTTAGGAAATACACTGAATTCGCAACTTCTCTGGAATTTTGCTCATGAAGTTCCTTCATCTGAAATGTTCTCATTCATTCTACACCTCCTCACCTTAGCTAAACAACCTGATTAGCTAAGTCATATCCATGCTTTCATTCTCAACTTAAATATCAACACCTCCCAATATATCTTCTCCCCTCATATTAAGCCATTATTATGTCCAGATAACAAACTTGCCAACAATCACTTAAAATGTCTTCCTAAATAAACTGTAAACCCCATAGAAGCAATACTATCCTTATTTTGATCTCCATTGTTTCCTTATTTCTCGAAGACAGCCTAGCTCATTAGGTGGACTGTCAGAATTGCCAATCCCCACACAAATGTTACAGCATAGATATGCACAAATTGAAGTAAAACAAACAAAAAACTACAACACAAAATGAAATAGGAATCATATAAAATGTCTGTGCACAATACAAATCAAAACACTGTACTTCTGAAAACGTATTTGAGTACTCTTAGGAAGAAAGTGGACTGGATATCGACTTTTTTTTTTTCCCCCTCATCTCGCAGCTTGTGGGATCTTGGTTTCCTTGACCAGGGATTGAACCCAGGCCCCCAGCAGTGGAAGCATGGAGTCCTAACCGCTGGACCACCATGGAATTCCCTGGATATCATTTTTGAAAACAAGTGCCTTGAAGTCAAAACTAAAATGTGTTCCTTATGTTTCTCCAGAATAATTTTAATCCTATTTTAATGTTGATTTGGAAACTACCAAATGGCACAAGATTTATGGAAGGGACTTATATACCCAGAAAAATTAACCGTGTTTTGGCCCTTTGACCTAGAAACCCAACCTTAAAATCTAGTCCTGAAGATACACCTCTACAAACGTGAAACAACATACACAGAGGATCACTGTTAGTAGTGCTAAATCACAGATGCCAGAATAATTGGTAAAGGTTCTTAGAAAACAAGATATTCTGAGTGTCAAAATATTACCCTACATATTACTTTCTTATTCAAGAAGAAAAGTAGTTTACCTTTAAAATACAGGTCTCGGGCTTCCCTGGTGGCGCAGTGGTTGAGAGTCTGCCTGCCAATGCAGGGGACACGAGTTCGAGCCCTGGTCTGGGAAGATCCCACATGCCGCGGAGCAAGTGGGCCCATGAGCCACAACTACTGAGCCTGCGCGTCTGGAGCCTGTGCTCCGCAACAAGAGAGGCCGCGATAGTGAGAGGCGTGCGCACGGCGATGAGGAGTGGCCCCCGCTTGCCGCAACTAGAGAAAGCCCTCGCACAGAAACGAAGACCCAACGCAGCCATAAATAAATAAATAAATAAATAAATAAATAAATAAATTTTAAAAATAAAATAAAATAAAATAAAATACAGGTCTCTGGTGATCATTACCTTAAGTAATCAAATGTAGCATCACTAACAGAAGAATGATATAAATCTAGGTCTTCCTGATGAAATACAACTTAAGATATACAACATCATCTATGATATATTTTGTAAATGATCTTTTGAAGCCTGCAGACCAAAAAGTAAGTGACAAACTATGACTCACAGGCCTTTTTTTGTGAATAAAGTTTTATGGAGAAACAGCCATATACACTTGTTTACTGAGATCTATGGCTACTTCCCCACAACAAAAGTAGAATGGACTAATTCGAGACCTTGTGGCCTGGAAAGCATAAAGTACTTCCTATCTGTCCCTTTTCTTTTCTTTTTTTGTTTTTTGGTCACGCCCTGCAGCATGTGGGATCTTAGTTCCCCCACCAGGGATCGAACCTGTGCCCCTTGCATTGGAAGTGCAAGTCTTAACCACTGGACCACCGGGAAAGTCCCCTGTCCCTTTTCAGACAAAGTGTGTGCTAGCTGTTGTTCTGGATCCAATTACCAGTTGATAGAAATACAAGAAACAGAATAAACATTTAAACACACCATGAAAATAAAATCAGAAATATCAATATGTTCAAATAAACAAGCTAACTTTACACATCAAGAAAGTAGAAAAGGAAGGACAAACAAAGCCCAAAGGTAGTAGAAGGAAGGAAATAATAAAGATCAGAATGGAACTCAAAGAAATAGAGAATAAAAATAAAATAGAAAACACCAATAAAACTGAGAGGTTTGAAAAGATAAACAAAATAAGACAAACCTTTAGCTAACTCACCAAGAAAAAGAAAGAGGACTCAAAATTAAATATGAAAAAGATACTACAACTGATACCACAGAAATACAAAGGATCATAAGAGATTGCTATGAACAACTGTACACCAAAAAACTGGACAACCTAAGAAATGGATAAATTCCTAGAAACATACAACCTACCAAGAGTGAATCAGGAAGAGACAGAAAATCTGAACAGACTGATTGCATGTAAGGAGATTAATCAGTAGTAAAACACCTCCCAACAAACCAAAGTCCAGGATCATAAGGCTTCACTGGTGAATTCCATCAAACATTTAAAGAGGAATGAATATCAATCCTTCTCAAAATCTTCCAAAAAAACAGGAAGGAGGGAGTACTTCCAAATATAAGACCAGTGTTATCCTTATACTATAACCAGACAAGAACACTACAAGAAAAGAAAATTACAGGCCACTATCCCTGAAGAACACAGATTCAAAAATCCTCAACAAAATATTAGCAAACCCAAATCAATAATACATTAAGAGGATCATACACCATGATGAAGTGGGATATATCCAGAGATGTGGGATGGTTCCATATCTGCAAATCAATCAATATGATACACATTAACAGAATGAAGGACAAAAATTGGGGACTTCCCTGGTGGCGCAGTGGTTAAGAATCCGCCTTCCAATGCAGGGGACATGGGTTCGATCCCTGGTCGGGGAACTAGATCTCACATGCATGCCGCAACTAAGAGTTCACATGCCACAACTAAGGAGCCCGCCGGCCACAACTAAGGAGCACACATGCCACAACTAAGGAGCCAGTGAGCCGCAACTAAGAAGCACACGTGCAGCAACTAAGGAGCACATGTGCTGCAACTAAGGAGCCTGCCTGCTGCAACAAAGACCTGGTACAACCAAAAAAAAAAAATTAAAAAGTTAAAAAGAAAAGTTAAAAAAGGGACAAAAATCATATCATAATCTCAACAGAGGCAGAAAAAAGCATTTGACAAAATTTAATATCCATTCATGATTAAAAACTCAACAAAGCAGGTACGGAGGGAATGCTGCTCCATAATAAGGACATATATCACAAGTCCACAGCTAACATCATATTCAACAGTGAAAAGCTGAAAGCTTCTCCTCTAAAGTCAGGAAAAAGACAGGGATACTCATTCTCACCACTTTTATTCAACATAGCATTGGAAGTCCAGCCAGAGCGATTAGGCAAGAAAAAGAAAGAAAAGGCATCTAAATTAGAAAGGAAGAAGTAAAAGTGTCACTCTTTGCAGATGACATGATATTATATATAGAAAACCCAAAAGGCTCCACCAAAATCTGTTAGAACTAATAAATGAATTCAGTAAAGTTGTAGTATGCGAAATCAATATACAAAAATCAACTGCGTGGCAGGGGGATAAATTAGGAGTTTGGGATCAACATATACACAGTACTATATATAAAATAGATAATCAACAAGGACCTACTGTAGAGCACAGGGAACTCTACTGAATAGGTAATAACTTATATGAGAAAAGAATCTAAAAGAAGAGGGGATATATGTATATGTATAACTGATTCACTTTGCTGTACACCTGAAACTAACACAACATTGTAAATCAACTAGACTCCAATATAAATTAAAAACTAAATTAAATTGAAAAAAACAAGAAATTATGCTAATAAACGAAGCAAGAACTTATAAAAAATATCAATTGGGTTTCTATACACTAGTAACAAACTACTAGAAAGAGAAATTAAGAAAACAATCCCATTTACAATTGCATCAGAAAGAGTAAAATACCTAGGAATAAATTTAACCAAGGACGTGAAAGACCTGTACACTGAAAGGTATGAGACGTAGACGAAAGAAATGGAGAAGACAGAAATAAAAGCAAAGATATTCTGTGGCTCATGGATTGGAAGAATTTTTGTTAAAATGTCCCCTGTACCAAAGCAATATAAAGATTCAATGCAATTCTTACCAAAACTCCAATGGCGTTTTTCACAGAAATAGAACACACAATCCTAAAATGTGTATGGAACCACAAAAGGCTCTGAATAGCCAAAGTGATCTTGAGAAAAAAGAACAAAGCTAAGGCATCATGCTGCCCAATTTAAACTGTATTACAAAGCTATAGTAATCAAAACAGTATGGCACTGGCACAGAAACAGACACAGAGATCAATGGAACAGAACACAGAGTCCAGAAATTCAAAACCACACAAATACAATTAATTTATGACAAAAAAGCCAAGAATATATGATGGAAAAGGGACGGTCTCTTCAACATGTAATGTTGGGAAAACTGGACAGCCACATGCAAAAGAATGAAACTGGACTACTCTCTTACACCATACACAAAAATTAACTCAAAATGGATTAAAAACTTGAATGTAAGACCTAAAACCATAAAACTCCTAGAACAGAACATAAGCAGTAAGCCCGTTGGCATTGGTCTTGGAGATGGTTTTTTGTATTTGATAACAAAAGCAAAAATAGCAAAAGCAAAAACAAAGGCACCAAAAGCAAAAATAAACAAGTGGGACTATGTGAAAGTAAAAAACTTACTGCACGGCAAAGGAAACCATCAACAAAATGAAAAGATAATCTACAGAATGGGAGAAAATTTTTGCAAATCATGTATCTGCTAAGGGGTTAATATCCAAAATATATGAACTCATACAACTCAACAGGAAAAAACAAATAATGCAATTTAAAAATGGCAGAGGATCTGAATAGATGTTTTTTCAAAGACGAGACATAGATGGCCAAAAGGTATGTGAAAAGGTGCTCAACGTTACTATTAAGGGAAATGCAAATCAATGCAACGAGACAACACATCTCTCAGAATGGTTATTATCAAAAAGACAACAAATAACAAGTGTTCGTGAGGATGTGGAGAAAAGGGAACCCTTGTGCACTGCTGGTTGGAATGTAAATTGGGGCTGCCACTAGGGAAAACAGTATGGAGGTTCCTGAAAAAATAAAAATAGAACTATGATATGATACAGCAATTTCACTTCTGGGTATTTATGTGAAGGAAACAAGACACTAACTCAAAAAATATATGTACCTCCATGTTCAATGCAATGTTATTTACAATAGCCAAGACATGGAAGCAACCTAAGTGTCAATCTATGAATAAAGAAAGAAAACATAGTGTGTTTGCATGCACACACACACATATACATACCCAACACACACACACACAATGGGATAAAAAAAGAAGGAAATCTTGCTGTTTGCAACAACATGGATGGACCTTGAGGTCGCTATGCTAAATGAAGTCAGACAGAGAAAGACAAATACCATATGATCATATGACCTCACTTATATGTAGAACCTTAAAAAAACAAACTAGAATGCATGGATAGACAGATCTACGGTTGCCAGAGGAGGTGAGAGTGGGATGGGATAAATGGGTAAAGGTGGTCAAAAGGTACTGACTTCTAGTTATAAAATAAATAAGCCCTGAGTACATGCAATATACAATATGGTGACTATGGGTAATGATATTGTATTGTATATTTGAAAGTTGCTTAGAGAGTAGCTCTTCAAAGTTCTCATCACACACACACACACAAATCTGTAACTATGGATGGCGATGGATGTTAACTAGACTTAATTCGGAATAGATATACAAACATTGAATCATTATGTTGTACACTTGCAACTAATATATGTCAATTATATCTCAACTTTAAAAAACTTCAAAACGTGTGACTTTTTAAAACGTGTTACTTTTCAAAAAATCAATATAATCGAGAAATAACAGCCAACGCTCTAGGTTAAAGGAGACTAAAAGACACAAAAAAATTGCCGTATATAAACCCTGATTGCATCTCAGATCCAAAGACACTCAGAAGTGTATTTCAGAACAATGTGGATGATTTTAGTTTTCACAGAGTAGATAGAAGGTGACACTATTACTTTAAATTTTCTTGGGGTAAATAATAGTACTGTGGTTTAATTAGCACAATGTCCTTATCTTTAGGAGATGCATTACCAAGTATTTAAAGGTCAAGTATTAATACATGGCTGCAATTTATTTTCAGCTTACTCCCTCGAATAGCTCACCAAAAAAATGTATTTATCTAGAGAAAGAGAGCAAACATGCAAAATGTCCAAAATGGGTGACTCTACTTCAACGGACATTAATTGTACCGAAGCTTCACATTTTATTTAGGTTTACGACTTTTCAAACGAAAAATGTGGGGAAACAGTACTTACACCAAACATCCTGTTAATCATAAGTCCAATTATCCTAGATACAGGGCAAAAAATCCTCCATCCGTTTTTCTTGGAATCCCATGTTTTGAAGTTTTGTGGGGAGGTACAGGTTTAGGAAGTTCAGATGAAGAGATAAGGGGGCATCCTTGCTTCTCTTTTGTAGAAAGAGCTGTGGCCTATATAAACTTACATTTCTATACAAAAAACGCACCCCATAGACATCCATGAAAGTACATTTCTACCTGAATGTAATGCGCCAAGAATAAAGAACGCGCAAAGATAACGCCAAATTCTCAGACGAAACTTCTTTTTTTGCATAGAAAAGGAAACGGAGGCCCTTTCCCCCACTCCTCACCGGTATGTGCCGGAATCGCCGCGTGCGTGAGGACTCGAGGACACGGGGCTGGAGTCAACGGACCCTAAAGGCGAAAATTCTTTACCTCTCGAAGAAAAATCACGAAGGCTGCTTTGGAGGCTTTTGAAGAGGGGAGCACAGGATGAAACCTAAACGACCCCATGGAAGCGCCCTTACGATATTTCGCCGGAGCGGCCTCTGGACCTGGCCGTTCCGGGAGGCCCCGAGGCCGCGGCGGAAGTGAGCAGCGTAGGCCTCTCTAAGCAGACCCCAGGGTGGCCCGGGACAAACTCGTTCTAATTCCTCCTTCCAACTGTCTCCCTCTCCTACGCGCCGGCCTACCGGACGCCGGCTTGAGCCGGACCATGACCAACCGGAAACGGCTCAAGAAGCACCCGGCCAGCAGCGGAAGAGACTGCGGCGAACGAAGTTCGCCACTTCCGCTTCCGGCTCGGGAGGGGTTGGAAGAGGCGGGGTTTCCGCGATGGCGCCGTCGGCCACGTTCGATCCCTTCAGGTGGAGAAATTCTAGTTTTCTCTGGCGTGGGTACAGATGGGTTCCGGGTGGGCTAGGTGCGGGGGCTGGGGACTGAATGAGCCCCAAAGACAAGGTCGAGGCTGGAACCAGTCCTTAGGCGGGGCTGCTGGTGGGGGGCGCGGCCTGTTTCTGAGGCTGGGTTGGAGGTGGGATACGTCTTGTGCGTATTTAGATCGCTGAATACTGGCGCCTGAAGGGCGTGGCTGCGGGCAGGGACCCACCCCAAGCAAGCACATGAAAAGGTCTTCTACATGCCTCTCCCCTCGTTCCTAGAGCCCTAACAGTGATTTTCCCATATCGATAATCCTGCCAATCCATGAAGTAGTCTGTGTCCTCCGGTCGATTCCACAAGGCAGGACACAGTGCTAAACTCTAATGCTGTCCCCTGCATCTGGGGGGTTTTCATTGTTGTTAAATCAGTAAGCAATCGAAGACAGCATTACGTTTGCTAGACCTCAAAACTACTTGGCACGTAAGATTTAAAGTTTCCCCTTTCTTCTGGTAGGGGGTGGGGGGATTGCTTGTAGCCTCGTAAAGCCCCAGCCTTTATACTTATTTTTTTTCTTTTGGTCTCTTGTGTTTCCCTGTTTTTTCTTTATTTCTTTTTTCTTTAGATATTTACCTGCTAAGCTCCTGGTGGTCCCGAGTGACCCCTGCTGTGAGCAGTGGCCTCCCTTTCTAGACTGTCCCGATCAACCTGAGAGGGACTAGAGTCTATATCCAAGGTGGGGGAATCCTTATATTGTAACAATTTGGTTTTCAGGAGGATGCTCTTACATGTTGATAGGCAGTGGCACTCAAGAGAGCCCAAGCACACTGACCAGGAGATTTACAAACTGATTTGAGTTGAGAAACCTTCTGAGGTTTCTTGGGAGCAAGAACAAAATGTTCCTTCCCCTTTTCCTTTTTCATTAAACACTGAGCCATCAGTCTCTATGGATGAGATCCCTCATATCCCACTAGGCTGGGGAATAAATCACTACAGAAGCAAAGCAAGGAGCAACAGAGAGATAGGTGAGGGCTGCTGGTGTCTTTGGTGGGGACAGCCACTGGGGAACTCCTGATCTCTTTGTCTCCCACAAGGGATGTCATGGAGGATATCTCTCTTGGTGTTGCAAGGAACATCATAATTAACATGGTGATGAAGAAAGGTAAGTTGTTTCTGGTTGTCCTTAAAAATTGGTAGGCATTAAATGTTATCCACTAGGTCAATAGCTCACATTTATATCAAGTGAATTAATGAACATCATTATTAGGGGGAAAAGGATAAACACTATATAAGAATGAAAGGACAATTTACCAGAAACATACAAAATGACTACATTTTTATGCATCCAGTTATACTGCCTCAAAATAAAAGATAGAATTTAAAAAACAATCTGACTACCCACAGTCATACTGGGGCATTTTAACATACCTCTCTCAATAAAGGGGAGATCATGAGATAAGGTTTGTAATGATACAGATTTTAAAAACACAATAAGATTTATCCATCTGATATACTGAAAATCTGTTATACCCAACAAATTATAGAATACACATTGTTTTCAACTATACTTGAAGGGATTCTTAAAACTTGACCATATGAGATGTATCAGTTGAGACTGAAATCCACTGGAACAGACTCTTCCCACAAGAATGGTTTAAACCAGTTAGTTTATTTTTTTCATGTTACAAGAAGTCCAGAAATAAGCAACCCATAGTTGCTTATACATAGCTAAATAATATCTTATGTCCTTATTATATAATCAGTAGTGTATGATTGTCATCCTATTGGTCTATTCTCTAGGAAAAAAGAAGAGATAAGACAAAGGGCAAATGGTAAAGTGAAAACGCCAGATGCGATGCTCCCATCTCCATGGAATTCTTTAGAACCCACAAGCAGTGACCTCTGCCTCCTTTCTCATTGGCCAGGACTGTGGGCTCATGGCCACTCACAGCTGCAAGGAAAGCTGGGAGATGAATCCTTACGAACTGTCCACACTGCTAATTTGAACACAGTTGTAGTTTTGTTACTTGAAAGAAGGAGGGGAGGAATGGATATTGGGACAGCAACTTCTTGTGTCTCACACATTAGGCCATGTAGCAAGTCTCTAATAATTTTCTGTTTGAATCTATGTCTTATAGGATCTGTATCACGAAGACCATGCATTCTGTGCATAATGCAATTAATTTAGAAATCTATAACTAAAAGATAACTAAAATTTGCACAGAGTCTGCACATTAAAATATATATTTCTAAATAACCTATAGTTTGGTCCAAGACATCTTGATGAGAAATGGACAATATTTAGTACTTAATTACAATAAAAACATTATATATCAAAACTTTTGTGATGTAGATCAAGGGGAATTTAGAGTGCTGTATAATCTTTAATACTCATCAGTTAATGAGTTGTCACACTTTAAAGATTAAACACTCACTGATAAAAACAATCACAGAACCATAACATTTATAAGGTTGGTCCCAGTACAACATGACTTAAGAGTTGTGCCTGAAGGCTTTCTAAACTGGTCACAATAGGGTTTCTCTCCAGAGTGAGTTCTAAAATGAGTGAGATGTGAAGGACCCTTTAAGGCTAGCCTGTAGTCATTTCATTCATATAGTTTCTGCCCAGTATGTATTCGTTTGTGCATTATAAGGTTAGTGCTGGTGCTGAATGCTTTTCCACACTGAATACATTTATAGGGCTTCTCTCCTGTGTGAGTTCTCATATGTACCCTTAGGCAAGAGGAATTCCTAAAGGCCTTCCCACATTCTTTACACTCATAGGTTTTCTCTCCAGTGTGAGTTCTCTTGTGCACAATAAGATAAGAGCCTGTGCTGAAGGATTTTCCACATTGATTACACTCATAAGGTTTCTCTCCAGTGTGAGATCGTGTATGTTTTTTAAGGGATGACTGATCAATAAAGGCTTTCCCACAGTCACTGCATTCATAGGGTTTCTCTCCAGTGTGGGTTCTCATATGTTTCTGAAGGGATGAAGGAACAGTGAAAGCCTTGCCACATTCCTTACAGTCGTAGGGTTTCTCTCCAGTGTGAGTTCTTTTGTGCACATTAAGATGAGAGCTCTGGCTGAAGGATTTTCCGCAATGATTACACTCGTAAGGTTTCTCTCCAGTGTGTGATCTCACATGTTTCTTAAGGGAAGACTGAAAAACAAAGGCTTTCCCACAATTGCTACATTCATAACGTTTCTCTCCAGTGTGAGGTCTCACACATATCTGAAGGGACAAGGGGCCAGTGAAAACTTTCCCATGTTCATTACATTTTGAGCTTTCCTCCACAATACACATTTTTTTGTGGAAACTAAGGGAAGATCTTTTTCCATAGTCACTGCATTCACAGAGTTTCTCTCCAGTAGGTATTTGTTCATGTACTGAAAAGGAAGAGTGTAAGTTGAAGGACATAAGATGTTGATTACACTCAGAAGATTTCTCTCCTGTGAGAGTTAAGTGTTTCCTAAGGGATGACTCTTGATTGAAAATTTTTCCACAACCATTAAATTCAATAATTTTCTCTCCAGTGTGAGTACTCACATGACTCCTAAGAGTTGAGGGATGGCCAAAGTCTTGCCCATATTCTTTATATTTGTAGCATTTCTCTCTCTTGCAATATCTTGGACAAATAAGGTGACAGTTCTTTCTGAAGAATTTTCCACAATGATTAAATTCCATTGGTTTCTCATCAGGGTGAGTTGCTGCCTACAGAATAAGGAATAAGTGGTGACTAAAGGCTTTCTCACTTTCATCACAGAGGAACTCACTCCCATGTGGATTCTGCCATATATATGAAGCATATTATTATGACTAACATTTTTACCATTTTCAGGGTGTGTGTATACCTTTTACGCTATTCTTTCAAGTTGAAATAGCTGAATACTCTTCCCAAGGCCCCATGGTATTCATTCCCATCAAAGGGCATCCTAAATATAGTTTTTCTAGTCATGTGTGAAGAATGAATGAATTATTTATTAAGTACTTAATAACTGAATCACATTTAAGTAAATGTTTACTTTTTGATATTCTCTGCAAGGCAGCAAGTGTTGAGGTAGGTTTGGAGATTTCTCCAATTTTATGGGATTCATAAAGGCTTTCCTGAAGCAGCTTTCTGATGAGTGAATTCCACTTGCCTCAAGTGTCTCCCCTTGTTTGGGTGCTGCTGCTGTTTTAATTCCTTGAAATTCACAGAGTTCTCCCATTCTAAAAAAGCAGGAATCATTTCCAGTGAATCTCACCATTTTTATGCCACTGGAAGTTTTCTCCCCAGGAACATTCTGCGTAAGAATTGCGTCTTTTGACTTAAGTTGAGTATCCCGGTCTGAAAGTGAATGGGGAAATTTTTTATAATTATTGGGAGAAAAAGTAGGGATGAAAGAAAAAAGGAGGCAGGCACCCTATGGATTTGTTTTCAAATAATAACACTAAATATAGGAGGAAAATGTGAAAGAGAAGATGCAACCAGTGACCAGAGAAATTAATTTAGGAACTTGGCTCTGGAAAAAGATGCCAATGATAGGGACAAGCAATGGAAATGAGAGGTATTTTACTAAGGATTCTGGAGGCTTGAGACAATAAGAGAAGGTATTATCTGGAAAGCAAGTGGGGAGAACTGAACAAGAAGTATTCAAGGAAATGTGAAATTGAAAGAGTAATTAAAATAGTTTTTTCTTTGAGACCAAATGGAAGTATGAATGAATGGAGAGATGGTGAAAGAAGAAAAGCTCATGTAATGGCCTCTGCCTTCTTTCCCACAATGACTGACATTCCCAACTGTATCACCCCTCACAGGCTGTGGCTATTCCATACAATGACCCCTTTCTGCCTGGGGCTCACCTCTATATGCACCTTGGAGAATTCCTCTCTGCTCTGGCCTCAGCTCTTCCTGCTCCACCTCAGTGATCAGACTGTGTTTGCAGAGATGATACCCTGCTCATGGGGAAAGACACATGATGTGGGGAGACTGTGAAGGAAACAAGAAATCTTTCCACAAAATTGATTCCAATACTTTGGTTTTAAAGGATTCTGAAGATAGGCAAGTACAGCTTTAGGAGCAGCAAAACAATCAGATTATATAACTATTTCACAGGGCCCCAAAACACACACGCACACTCCTTGTCCCACACGACCTGACCCTTGAATTCCAAGCCCAAGATCTGCAAATTACCTAAATTTTCTAAGGATCAAGAAAATACAATCAGTGCATTTTCATGGGAAGCCACAAGACTGCCCCACAAGGGCAGGAACCATCCATTCTGTGTTTACCATGTACTGCCATTCTTTTCACAGTTTCTGGAACAGATATGTGATGAAGAACTATTACGTGTATGAACAAATGAATATGAAGGAATGAGGTCAACTTTACCCACTGAGGCCAGGTTCCTAAAGTTCTCCAGCATCACGTCTCTGTACAGGATTTTCTGAGCAGGGTCCAGCAGTGCCCACTCCTCCTGTGAAAAATCCACTGCCACTTCCTCGAAGGTCACTGAGTCCTAAAACATCACACGTACACAGGTTCAGCCAAGGACCATCTCTAACTCTGAACCAGAAAGATGGCGAGTGAGGCTGACAGGACTTGGGAAGGAGACCCAATGTGTAGGAAGCTCAGACATGCTTCAGAGGTCTCATTATTTGACCCAAGACTCAATTCTTGGAAATTTCCACTTTTGTCCTCACTCCCTGGACTATATCATCCAGCAGCTTAGCAGCTTTTCTAACACAGTGGAACTGATATTTCCACAACTAGGTTGTGAGGAATCTGCCAGTCTTATTGAAGATCAAGACTGAGCATACTGCAGAATGAGAAAAATACTTAGAAAATGAATGAATGTCTTTCCTAGTGAAAAAAGTCTTTATTTTCCTTCATGGCACCCAGCAGAATATGCAACTAATACTCACCCTGGAGGATTATCTGGAAAAAAAAAAATTAACAAATGTTGAAGCCTTTCCTAAGGCATCCTCTATCTCCCATTCTGAGAAGCCCAGAGAACTGGGGAAGCCTGAAACCAGCCTGCTTGGGCTGTGAAGCTGTGGGTCATGGGCAAGAGATGTATCCTTTAGGAACAGCAATGCTTTTTTGGAAACAGTAACTTCCCACATACCTGTGACCACGTTGTCAGCGATCCTGCAGCCATTCTTCCTCTTGTGTCTCCCTCCTGGTCAGGCTCCTGGCCTGGAGCATGCAGACCTAGAGAAGAAGAAAGAAGCCATGAGAGTCAAGGCCTGACAGATATTCAACACTTACAGGCCTGGAAGCTTCCTCACACTAGCTTTAACCATGCACACACAAATGCACATATACATACAAACAATACAGTACAGATTTTATCTCCCTATCCAAGAACAGTTAGGAATGGGAATACTGTATGTACTTATTTTTTAAACTTTTCCCTAGACTGAACCACCAAAAATGCCTAGAGTCACTCACAACTCAGGAGCAATGAGCGCTCTAGTGTTAAAATTCCTCAAAATGCCATCTGTCTGTATAAGAAACCAGGACTCCTTTGGTAAATAGCTGAGTCCAATGTGGAACAAGAAATGTTCAAGATGAGCCTGGAACAGCTTATACCAGAAAGCAAGGAACCTACCACACAGGAGAAAACTCAAAAAGGTTCCCACTGGCTTAAGATGGAACAATTTAGTAAAGAATAATGACTACAATCAGTTGAAATATACCAAATGTAAAACAAAGCCATGAGTCTATAGTGTTACTAAAAAAAACCCTCAATGGTCACTACTGGAGGTGGCCAGGATATAATTTTGTTACTCTGAAAATTCGTGAAAAGAGTCAAGCGTGTAGGGCTTCCCTGGTGGCTCAGTGGTTAAGAATCCACCTGCCAATGCAGGGGACGTGGGTTCGAGTCCTGGTCCAGGAAGATCCCACATGCCGCAGAGCAACTAAGCCCGTGTGCCACAACTACTGAGCCTGCACTCTAGAGCCCGCGAGCCACAACTACTGAGCCCACGTGCCACAACTGCTGAAGCCTGCATGCCTAGAGCCCATGCTCCACAACAAGAGAAGCCACTGCAATGAGAAGCCCGCACACCACAAAGCAGAGTAGCCCCTGCTTGCCACAACTAGAGAAAGCCTGCACACAGCAACGAAGACCCAACACAGCCAAAAATAAATAAATAAATAAATAAATAAATTTATTTAAAGAAATGTAATTAAAAAAGAGAATCAAGCATGTATCACCCCGCTCCCTCCTTTATGAACAATATTTTATGATTACCAAATAGTTGCAATAAGGGAAAGCTCTTTATAGAACAATCATAGACACTTTATTAGGAGCTTCATTTATTATGAAGAAAATGCTAGAATCAGAAAGTCACCATTCTGCAACCACTAGTAAATTAATGGACCTAGGCAATGACAGTAAGTGGCTATTAAAATATTAGGTGAAAAGTGAATGGGGATGTTTATTTTCAACTTTTAATTTTGAAAAAATTTCAAACTCAAAAGTTGTGAGAATAGTGTAAATATGATGAACTTCCCTATACTCTTTATCAGTTGTTAAAGTTCTATCACATTTGCTTTCTTTCTCCTCTCTCTGTAGGGGTGTGTGTGTATGTGTGTGTGTGTGTGTGTTGTGTGCGTGTGTGGGGGTGTGGGTGTTTCATCAAGAATGATATTGAGAGGAATCTACTTGAGAGGAAATTGCGGATGTCATGACCCTTTTCTCCTACATTCTTCAGAGTGTCATAGGAACTTAGAACATTCTCTAACACAAACACAATGATTGAAAGCAGGATTTAATATTATCTAACATACAATCCATATGCAGAATTTTACCAACTGGCCCAGTAATGTCCTTTATAGCAGTCACTTTTTAAAATTCCCATCCAGGATCACGCCCTCTAAGTATGTTTCTTTAAATCTTCTTTAATCTGGACCAGTCCCTCAGCCTTTCTTCATCTTCCCAGGTTTGAAAAGTCCAGGCCAGATGTTTTACAGACAGCCTCAGTTTTGGTTCGTCTGTTGTTTTCTCATGATTAGATTCACAAAGTTCATTTTTGGATGACGTATTATGTGATTGATGTTTGTCCTTCTCTGCATCACTTCAGGAGGCTTATGGTGCCAGTCTTGTCTCATTATTGATATTAACTTTGATCATTTGGTTAAGGTGGTATGCAGCATGTTTCCCCATTAAGTTACCCTTTTTTTCTTTTGTAATTAACAAGAAATCTGAAGGAGATAATTTAAGACTAAGTACATGTGCTGGGGAACTTTATAAAGTAAGGTCAAGCTCACACTGGGACCAACTGATAAATCTTAACATCTCAAAAGAGACATCTGGACATCATTAGTTCTGATATGATGTAACAAGAAACAACACCAATTACAAAATATTTTTGCAAAAAAAAAAATCCTAACAAATCCTTTAATTAGCAGTTTATAGAAGGGTAAGAGGAGGAGACAGAGGACATGTTAAATGATATTATATACAGGACATAATCAGACAAATCCAGTTTGGAGGAGAAAGAGGAAGGGAGAACTCTTCCTGATTAAGAGACTTAAGAGGCGTAACAATCCATTGTAGAGTGTGGCCCTTAGATCTTGATTCGAACGACTATAAAAACACATTTGAGATACTTGGGGTTAACAGAACACAGACAGGGTATTAGACGATATTGGTAAAGAGAAAAGCATCCTGGGTTTCAGCACCAAAAAAAAAAAAAAAGAGAGAAAGCAGCCCCTGATATGCAGGAGCTGACCTGGTACTCTCAGCTAGGCCTTGCTGTTGTGATGAGCTGGCCTGAAACTCACAGCAACGTCTGGGTGTTCTCCTGTTCAACACCCAAAACAACAACAAGACAAGGTCACTCTGTGACCATGATATATTGAGACAAAAGCAAGAACACTCTGTAATTGTGTCTGAACATGGACAAAATATAAACATTATTTACACCTCAAAAATGACCAAACACCCCCCTTTTCTGGCTAATATGAGTGACTGCTGCTTGTTTATCAATTATAATTTTAGTCTCAGTATAGTTTTCCCCCTTTGTAGGTAACATTTACTAAGATGCCCAACACAGAATACCCTTGCACCCTACAACATCCAATCCAGAACTCACCCCAAAAGCACCTAATACAAGCCCCAATTCTTTTTTTTATAGGTTAGAAGAATGTGTGGGTTCGTTTGTTTTTTTATATTAAGGCTTTGTAGTTGCATTTACTAAGTTCCTGGTTTCAGCTGGCATCTTAAAAATATATCCCTTTAAGTTATATGATGTTAGGTTCTCAATTGACAAAGGTCAACTAGACATTGACAAAGTCTAAAAACTGCCCAACATTGACAAAGAAATTAGTTTGAAAACTAGAGAATCTGCCTTCAAAAATAGCTATTTCTACCAAAGTGGAAAAAAGGTATTCTTGTTGGATTAAACTACAATTTTATTTTAAATATCACCATCTCTAGGGAAATATCACTATAGCTTGAAAAATCACATTCACTTACAACTCACACTTTTTTTTAAATAAATAAATTTATTTATTTATTTATTTATTTATTTATTTATTTATTTATTGGCTGTGTTGGGTCTTCGTTTCTGTGCAAGGGCTTTCTCCAGTTGCGTGAGCGGGGGCCACTCTTCATCGCAGTGCACGGGCCTCTCACAGTCACGGCCTCTCCCATTGCGGAGCACAGGCTCCAGACGCACAGGCTCAGTAGTTGTGGCTCACGGGCCTAGCCGCTCCGCAGCATGTGGGATCTTCCCAGACCAGGGCACGAACGCGTGTCCCCTGCATTGGCAGGCAGATTCCTAACCACTGCGCCCCCAGGGAAGCCCACAACTCACACTCTTGATCCTTGAAATGACATTTTATAATTCCAATATGTAGTATGCTTCTGAGTCAGTAGTTTTATCCTGGATACCCTTTAAAGCAACCTTTTGAATGTTAAAATGATGTATGACTTTTTATTAAACCTACTAGCCAATTTGCTAGTATTTATATCAAGAGCAATGTTCCCATTTTTTTTAAAAATATTTATTTATTTATTTGGCTGCACCAGGTCTTAGTTGTGGCACGTGGGATCTTCAATCTTCGTTGCAGCATGTGAGATCTAGTTTCCTGACTAGGGATCAAACCCAGGCCCCCTGCATTGGGAGTCTTAGCCACTGGACCACCAGGGAAGTCCCCCCCCCCTTTCTTTTTTAAAAGTAATTTTAAAATTTATTTTAATTGAGATAACAATGATTTATAAAATATAAGTTTCACGTGTTCAAAACCAAATTCCTTAATAAGTCTTTTCTAACACTCTCTTACTGAGATATCCCACAGTTCACCATGGTGTGCATTCTGCCTTGCTGCAGTAAGTAATAAATCCAACTTGTTTAACTCTGTGTGCCCCTGGTGGTCTTTAGCTAAAGACCACTGATAACATCAAGAAATACTGTTAATTTGGGGGTGTGTGATAATGGTGTTGTGATAATGCTAAAAACTTCTGTTAAAAGTTTATTTAAAAAATTTTTTGATTGAAGTATAGTTGATTTACAATGTTGTGTTAGTTTCAGGTGTACAGCAAAGTCATTCAGCTATATATGTGTGTGTATATAAATATATATATATACACACACATATATATATTCTTTTTCAGATTCTTTTCCATAATAGGTTATTACAAGATATTGAATATAGTTCCCTGTGCTATACAGTAGGTCCTTAATTTTTATCTGTTTTATGTATAGTTGTGTGTATCTGTTAATCCCAAACTCCTAATTTATTTAAATTAGGAATTAAATTAAAAGTTTATTTTTATTAAAGAATTGTCTTGTCAACCCTCAGAATGGGAGAAAACATTTGCAAATGAAGCAACTGACAAAGGATTAATCTCCAAAATTTACAAGCAGCTCATGCAGCTCAATATCAAAAAAACAAACAACTTAATCCAAAAATGGGCAGAAGACCTAAATAGACATTTCTCCAAAGAAGATATACAGGTTGCCAACAAACACATGAAAGAATGCTCAACATCACTAATCATTAGAGAAATGCAAATCAAAACTACAATGAGGTATCACCTCACACCAGTCAGAATAGCCATCATCAAAAAATCTACAAACAATAAATGCTGGAGAGGGTGTGGAGAAAAGGGAACCCTCTTGCACTGTTGGTGGGAATGTAAATTGATACAGCCACTATGGAGAACAGTATGGAGGTTCCTTAAAAAACTAAAAATAGAACTACCATATGACAAAGCAATCCCACTACTGGGCATATATCCTGAGAAAACCATAATTCAAATAGAGTCATGTACCACAATGTTCACTGCAGCTCTATTTACAATAGCCAGGACACGGAAGCAAGCTAAGTGTCCATCGACAGATGAATGGATAAAGAAGATGTGGCACATATATACAATGGAATATTACTCAGCCATAAAAAGAAATGAAATGGAGTTATTTGTAGTGAGGTGGATGGACCTAGAGACTGTCATACAGAGTGAAGTAAGTCAGAAAGAGAAAAACAAATACCGTATGCTAACACATATATATGGAATCTAAAAAAAAAAAAAAAAAAAAAGGTTCTGAAGAACCTAGGGGCAGGACAGGAATAAAGACGCAGACGTAGAGAATGGACGTGAAGACACGGGGAGGGGGAAGGGTAAGCTGGGATGAAGTGAGATAGTGGCATGGACTTATATATACTACCAAATGTAAAATAGATAGCTAGTGAGAAGCAGCTGCATAGCACAGGGAGATCAGCTTGGTGCTTTGTGACCACCTAGAGGGGTGGGATATGGAGGGTGGGAGGGAGACACAAGAGGGGGGGGATATGGGGATATATGTATATGTATAGCTGATTCACTTTGTTACAAAGCAGAAACTAACACACCATTTTAAAGCAATTATTCTCCAATAAAGATGTTTTTAAAAAAAAAGAATTGTCTCATAAGTCTCTTGCTCTGTAACAGTTCTCCTTCCTCTTTTGCCCCCAGACTAGGTTAGGCTGGTTGTATCCTTATGATGTCCTTTTCTTTTAGAGATACAACTCAAATTCTGGGTGAAATGACATGACGTTTGATATTTGTTTTAACATGCTCCAGGAAAACAAAACTCAGTTATTATAGTAAGCAAGGGGAAGAATTAAGAATGCAAAATCGTGGTAATCACTGAAGCTGGATAATGGGTACAGGGAGGTTTCATCATAGTACTCTTCACTCCTGAGTATGTTTGAAAATCCATAATTAAAAGTTCTAAAGAAAAGAAAGATAACTTTCCATACAGAAGGAGACAGACAGAAAATGTACGGGTCTAGACCTTGGCATCAGATATAGTAGAAAAAGAAAATCTTACGTTTTAGTCCAAATTCACATTACTTGTGTAATCTAAAATTATTCCCTCAAAAGAATAATTTTATTTAAAGAAGGTTCTAGGTTTCATTAAAGAGGGTCCCCTAGGCAATTAGTGTGAGCAAATGGACCTATCTCTGGAAAACTCAACTTCAAGCCAGGCCTCAAAGGATTCCCACAGATAAAATTCTAAGTAAATTGAGGAAGTCACAGTTAAAAAAATTATGAAACACAAATATATAAAATATATAGTGTACCATGAGTGAGAAGCAGTCAAAACACGGGCAGCAGGAAAAAGAAAGCACAATACTGCAGGTATTAGACTTTTTAGACATTATGTTAAAAAACCCTATATTTAACAGGCTTAAAGAAATTAAGAGAAATTTGGATGAATATGGAATAAGATACGCTAGAAATGATGAAACAGTTTTAAGAAACAAACGTAATTTTTTAGAAATGAAACAGACTCGTTGAAGTTAGAAATTCAATGCAAGGATTAACCACCAGATTAGAACTTTGTTACACCATTTGATGAGAAACTAGCTAGGAATTTCCTAGAATTAGTAAAAGACACTAACCTTTGGATCCAGGAAGCACAATAAATCCCAGGCTGAAAGAATAAAAAGAAATCCACACCTACATTTATTTTCTTCTTTGGTGTTTGATTCCCCCCCCCCCACAATCTTAAAAGTAGCCAGGGAAAAAACCCAGGTCACCTAAAAAGGAAAGACAAACTGATGTCTCACGTCTCAAGAGCAACAAGGTATGTCAGAAGAAAGGACGACACCCTCAGTGTGCTGACAGAAAAATAACTTATCAACTTCGAATTCTAAATCCAGTTAAAATATCTTCTTTAGGTTCAAGGGTGAATTTATGAAATCAAACCCTGAATCTAATCAAGCTTCTGGACTAACTACTTTTAATAGGAAATACAGAGATAAACAAGTTAAATAACACAAAGCAGCAGCAATCAGCTAAATCCATAATGTAGGACAAACGCCTTGATATCTCCAATAAGTCAGTGGATTAAAAAAAAAAAGGAAAAAGGAGGAGGAGGGGATAAAACAAACTTAAGAGATACATATTCAAAAAAACAAGGTGGGTACCCTGTTAAGATCCTGATTTGAACAAACTGTAAAAAGATATTCTGGAGACAACTGGGGAACTTTGGAGTTTGCCAGGTGGGAAAATGCGGTGATGGTTATGTACCAGCCAGAGACGCATGCTTAAGTACCGATGAAAGGACATGATGTCCAGAATCTGCTGTAAAAACACTCCAGAAAAAAGAAAAAGCAGGTGACTAGGCTACCAGCACTGTCCAACTCTTATGTATGTACACTATCTAATACAATAGCCACCATTTACATATGGCTATTGAGCACCTGAAATGAGGCTAGGGTTATTTAAGTAATTTACATTTTAACTTAAATTTGAATAGCCACATATGGCTAGTGTATTAGACAGCTCAGGCCTACGGGATCCAAGAATGGTAAAATATTGATAATTGTGAAAACTGAGTGTTGAAGATATGATTCGCTATATTATTTTCTCTACTTTTGTGTGTGCTTGAAAATTTCCATATGAAAAGCTTAAAGTTTTAAAAGGGGAGTAAAATAAAGACATTTTTAAGTAAAGACCCAAGAGAGCTTACCCATCTAAAGATCATCACTAAAGTAAATTCTCAGTATTCCAGGAAATAGGAATTTGTATGTCTGAAATGTTAAGTGAACTTTGATTATATAAAATAATAATAGCAATATCTAATTTGCGAGATGGAAAAGCAAGCTGGAATGCTACCGAATAATAAAAATATATAAATTGGGAGGGATGTGACTGTAGTCTTATGCTCCTGGTATTCTTCCGTTAGAGAATAAAGGTATTGATTAGCTTTAGACTTTAAGTGTGCATGATAAAATAGCTAGGGCAACTACTGAAGAACACAGTGGGTTTAACTCACAGGCTAGAAGAAAAAATGGAATGAGGAAAAAACTTCAATTATTACAAAGGCAAGAAAAATAAGCAGGGGAAAAAAACAACAAAAGCAAGTAAAATAAGCAGCATGTTGTAAGATAGCAGAAAATGTCTTTATCAATAATCACAATAAATGTACAAATAAAAGGACTGAACTCTATAGTTTAAAAACAAAGACTGCCATGTTAGATTAAGATAAATTTCAGCTCTATGCTGTTTCACGAGATGCCCTAAAAACAAAACAACACAGAAAGACTAAATCTCAAAAATGGAAATGATATACCAGGCAAATATTAACCAAAATAAAGTTTGTTTGGCTAACTTAATTTCACACATTTTTAAGACAAAAGGCACTACAACAGGTAACTATATTAGGATATAAGATTCAATTAATGAGAAAGTATAAAGATTCTGAAGTTGTATACACAAGTAACATAGTTTCATAAAATTTATAAACAGAAGCTAACAGAATTAAAGTAGAAATTGACAAACCTCCATCAGTGTAGGAGACTTTAACACACTATTCTGAGTAATGGATAGATCAGAGGAAAAAAAGAGGATTTGAGGTCTGAATAGTAAAATGAACATCCTTCATCTAAAACACTTATAGACACTACTCTCAATAAATAGAGAATACATATCTTTTTCAAGCATAAGTGGAATGTTTACAAAACTGACCCCACTGCTATACTATAAAGCTAGTCTTAAGTCTTTCAAAGAAGATGTATACAGATATGTTCTCTGACCAAAATGAAATTAAGTTATATATTAATTACAAAAGAAAATTATGTTGAACCATATGAAACTGCCATTTTTATAGGTTAAAAAAAAGGTTGAACGTTAGCAGTTTCACCATAGTTCAATCTAATAGAAAAAAGCCATTGACATCTGGAGTTTACAGAACATTATTACACTTACGAATAACTCATGGGTAAAAGATATAATTAATGAATTAAATTAGAAATTAAAAAGTACATTATTAATACTATGGTTATTGATCAGTGCTAAGTACCAAAACTTGTAGGTTGCAGCTAAAGTGGGCCTTAGGGAAAAAAAATTAGGCTTTATGTACTTATATTAGAAAAAAGTTAAAAATTAGTCTACGTTTCCAATTTAAGAATTTAGGGAATTCCCTGGCAGTCCAGTGGTTAGGACTCAGCACTCTCACTACGAAGGGCCTGGGTTCGATCCCTGGTCAGGGAACTAAGATCCTGCCTGCCACGCGGCATGGCCAAAAAAAAAAGGATTTAGAGGAAAAAAATCTCAAAATAAATTTTAAAAAATTGAAGGAAAGAAAGAATAATATAATGAACTAGAAAACAAAAATCCAGAAAAGATCAAACAAAAAATATTGATTCTTTGAAAACTAATAGGAAAAATCATGCAAGATTATTCAAGAAAAGAAAGAGGGAGAAGGTGCAAAGAAAACTGAAAAGCAAAAAAGAACACAATTATAGATGCTGCAGAGATTAAACATGTAAGATATTGTGAATGACTGTATGCTAATCAAGCTCAGAAGTCACAGGAAATAGCTCAATTCCTAGAGAAATAAGACTAGAAATAACAAACTGAATAGTCCTAAAATAATTATCAAAAATGACCTGGACAGTGAGAGTTGCACAACCTGTGATTGTGATTAATGCCACTGAATTGTATGCTTAAAAATGGTTATAATGGCAAATTTTATATTGTATATATTTTACCACAATTTTAAAAATGTATAAAAGTGGAATAATCTGGGTTGTTGCTGACCCCCTCAGAGAGACTCCAGGTCTCTCCAGCCCAAATAATTCACTGCCCAGATAGATTCTTTAGAAAACAAAACAACAACCAAAAAAGCAAAAACAAAATAAAGAACTAGGCATATAAATTTTTCCCATGAAGAAAACACCAGGCTCAGAGGTTTTATAGATCAGTTCTGCCATTCAAAGAAGAGAGAATTCCAATCTGACTCAAATCTTTCAGGGATTAGACACACTTATGCAAAACTCCAGAAATGTGCACGATCCAAAACGTCATGTGTGCATTTTGATTAATCTATGACAGTACCTTACATAATTACCATGGGGGAAAAGAAGGGGAGGGGATGGACATGCCACTTTTAAGATGACGTCACAAAACAGTTTGCCTTATCAAAGGGATTACCTTGACTAAGTAGATAAAGGAAGAGGAATGTTCCTTGAGATTGGTATAATACTGATATCAAACATGACAGCCATTATAAGAAAACAAAATGATATGCAGGTCTCATTAATAAACATAGATACAAAGAGTCTATAGAAAATAAGTCCAAATCAAATACATCAAAAAATGAGAAAGATAATACATCAGAACCAAGTTGAGTTTATCCCAGGAATGCAAGAGAGGCTTACTAGAAAATCAATTAATATAATTTGTTTCATGAATAGATCAAAGTAGAAAACAGTATGATCATCTCAATAATACAGTAAAAGTGTTTGATAATACCCAACATTGCATAATGATTTAAAAATAATTTTAGCCAACTCTATTAAAAAAACCTCAATTTTTAAAATGGGCAAAATATCGATTTTTCTAAAGAAAATACAATGGCCATTAAGCATATGAAAATATGCTTATTATTAGCCACCAGGAACATGCAAATCAAAACTACAAGATACCACTTGACACTCATTTTGATAGTTATAATCAGAAAGATAAATAACAATTGGTGAGTATGTGGAGAAATCAGAACTCTTATTTGCTGGTGGTAAAGAATAATGGTGCAGCCACTTTAGAAAACAGTTTGGTAGTCCATCAAAATGTTAAATATACGATTATCATATGAATCAGCATTCCACTCCTAGGTATAAACCCAAGAGAAATGAAAACGTAAGTCCACGCAAAAACTTTAACAAGAATGTTCATAACAGCATTATTTACAATAGCCCAAATGTGGAAATAACCCAAATGCCCATCAAATTATGAGTGGATAAATAAAATGTGATGTATCTATACAAAAGAATATTATTTGGCCATTAATAGGAATCAGTACTGACACTTGCTACAGTGTGGATGAACTTTGAAAACATAGTGAAAGAAGCCATTCACAAAAGACAAAATATTGTATGATTCCATTTATATGAAATGTCCAGAATGGACAAGTCTATAAAGACAAGAAATAGATTAGTGAGTGGTAGCCTGGGCCTGGAGGGTAGGGAAGAATGGGGAGTGAGTGCTAATGAGTATGGGATTTATTTCTGGGATGATGAAAATTTTCTAAAATTAGATTGTGGTGATGGTTGTACAACTCTGGGAATATACTAAAATTCACTGAATTGTACATTTTAGTTACATGTTAATTATAGTAAACGAGGAAAAGAGGAATAGAAGGAAATGTCTTTAAACCTGAAAATGTATCGAAAACATAGAGCAAACATTTCTATTTACTAGATACAAGCTGAAGGCCTTTAAGACACAGAAAAAGAAGTGGCTCCTTCTACTAATCATGATATAGACAGTGCAGTAAGTTGGGGAGAGCGGAAAAGGATGGGGAGACATGATAGGTTGGAGGACTGTAAAGGAAGAATAAACCTGTCATTCATGGATGATATGTAAACATCCAAAAGCATCTATAGGTTAAGATTATTTGAAAACTAAGAGAGGTGTGCAGCTTGCTGGATGCAAAATACACGTTCTGAGCGCTCAAAATAGAACGGGGGCAGTTGGCAATACCTAGGAATATTACACATGACCCGACAACTTTAGTTCTAAAAATCGACCTTAAAGTCCTAAGTACAGAAATATGAAGAAACATGCACAAGCCTATTCAGATGGGAACAACTCAATCGTCCACCAATAGGGGACTAGGCTGCTTCCACACACTAGAGAACTGTAAGCCAGTTGAAAGAAAAAAAGGGCAGATCTCAGTGAACTGATGAGTACTTCAAAAAATGTCATAACGGAAGAAAATGAGGTACAAGAAAGGGCATCTTCTTAAGGAAAAGTAAAGTCTGACTTGGGGAGGCCTTTTAAAGAGGGGAGGACAGGCGATGGAGAAAAGACCCTGCTGACGCGCCCTGCCTTTATTTCCAGACCCTCCTCCTCCCGGGGACAGACCGCCGAAGCAGTCGTTCGGGAGACGGGAAGAAGCCGCGGCCCCAGCAGGCGCGAATGGAGCGGGTTGGTGCTCGGAGGACAAGCGGGGCGTCCTGAGGCCCCGGGCGGGAAGTCGCGCGTGAAGCCCGGCAGGAGGCGCCGCGGTCCGGGAGCAGCTGGCGCCGTAAACCTTACCCTTGACCCCTCCCCACTATCAAACGGCCCTTCCAGACTCGTGGTCGGAACCTGGATTTGGGCCCAGCCGGATCGGACGCCAACGTTTATGGAAACGGGTAAGATGCGCGAAGCAGCTATTGAGGACCAAGCCGCCAGCGGACGCGCACCTCCGCTTTGGGTCCCGGGCCTGAGGCTCCCGCCTCCAGTAGTTCAGTACCCCCCGGAACTCCGACGGGGGAGCGGGGCTGGGAGGCGGGCCCGGAGAGAGTGTCTGAGGCCTGGCCAGGGAGCCTGGGCACAGAGTTGAGGCGAAGTGCAGGCAAGTTTATTTTAAGCGAAGGAGGCTTATCAAGTAGAGTAACTTACTCTTGATTGCACATTTAAGTAAAATGGTGCGCAGGCACTTGAGCTCGGGTCTTTGACTCCATATGGTCTCCTCGATGGAAAAAGTAGAGGTCCCCAAGGTTTTGAAAAGGAGACTGAGCAGTCAGAAGGGAAAAGGAGTCCAAACTTCACTACTCAGCCATTATGGATTCTCTTGCGGGGTCACTGCCCCTCCCCTCTTCCTAACCAAAGCAAGCCCCCCAGAAGTCAGAGAACTTTTTTGTCCGGACTCCAATTTAAACAATGATTATCCTGGTATTAAAAACAAAAAACAGTCTCGATCAGCACTTTAAGCTACCTGCCAAGAAATGGATTTTATCAGGGCCAAAGAGGGCTGATTCTTAAATATGCATAACCAGAACCCATGATTTAAAACGGAAATCTGGTAGTAGAGAAAAGACGGATTTTAAGGTGCTTTGGGGTTGTTGTTACTACAGTTAGACAGCGCAAAATAAGGATTTTAAAAATTTCAATAGCTTCCTCTCTGTGCCTTTTCTAGACACCCCCATGAATAAAACATCTGCCTAGACATAAACTTAATCATTAGGAGGGTCCTTATTATTTAATGGAATCACCCATATCTGGAGATCTGTATTTAAAAGCTCAACCCCTCGCGGCTGACCATGCCTCTCAGGCAGATCGGCTCCATAAAATATCTGCCCATGTACAGAAGGGCCCAGAAATCTTAGGCACTTAATTACTAATATTAAAGACTAGGAGCATGTGTTTAAACCGGAAAAATATTAATCTATATTCCATTCCAAAAATATTTTAAGGAGGCTAGGTTCTTTCACCACATAATGAGCACAGCCTGACAAGGCAGTATCATGTGAACTGTGGACTCCAGGCTTTGCTCAAGCAACAAAAGCATGGTGTTTTGAGGCAGAAGTAAAGTGCCCACTAGCCTTTCTCAGCTCCACTGTAAACACATGGGGGTTAGCGTCCCCAACCCTCTTCAAAGTCAAAAACACCAGTACAACTTAACAGTTGGTCCTCTGGGTTCTGTACCTGCAAATACAACCAGCTATGAATGGTGTAATGCTGTAGTACATCCATTGAAAAAAATCTACGTATGAATGGACCCATGCAGTTCAAAATCTTGTTGTTCAAGGGTCAACTGTAATGACGTATATCCATTAGAGTATCATACAGGGTATTTTTCACTGCCCTAAAAATCCTCTGTGCTTTGCTTATACATTCCACCCATCACTCTCACCAATCCCTGGCAACCACTGATCTCCACAGTTTTGCCTTTTCCAGAATGTCATATAGTTGGAATCATACAGTATGTAATCTTTCCAGATTGGCTTCTTTCACTTAGTAATATGCATTACTTAGTATATGCATTAAGGTTCTTCCATGTCTTTTCATGGCCTGATAGTTCATTCATTTTAAGCACTGGATAATATTGTTTGGATGTGCCAGTTTATCCATTCACCTTCTGAAGGGACATCTTGACTACTTCCAAGTTTGGGCAATTATAAATAAAACTACTATAAACATTCATGTGCAAAGAAACAAAAACCCCCCAAAGCATGCATGTACTGGTTTTTGTGTGGACATAAGTTTTCAACTTACTTGGGTAAATGTCAAGGAGTGTGAATACTGTACCGCTCAGTAGGACTATGTTTAATTTTGTAAGAAACCACCAAATTGTATCCCAAAGTGGCTGTACAATTTTGTATTCCCACCAGCAATGAAATGAAATTTCCTGTTGCTCTATATCTTCACCAACATTTATCATTATCAGTGTTCCAGATTTTGGCCATTCTCATAGATTCATAGATTTGTAGTGGTCTCTTTTCTTCTGATGATATATCATGTGGACCATCTTTTCAAATGCTTATTTGCTATCTGCGTATCTTCCTTGGTAAGGTGTCTATTAAGGTCTTAATCCATTTTTAATCAGCTGTTTATTTTCTTATTGCTGAGTCTTAAGAGTCCTTTATCAGTTGTGTCTTTTGCAAATATTTTCTCTCAATTTGTGCTTGTCTTCTCACTCTCTCGACAGTGCCTTTTTTAGAGAAGTTTTTAATTTTAATAATGTCCAGTTTATCAATTATTTCTTTTATGGATCATGTCTTCCATGTCATATTTTAAAAAGTATTGCCACACCCAAGGTCTTCTAGGTTTTCTTCTATGTTATCTTCAAGGAGTTTTATAGTTGTGTGTTTAACACTTAGGGCTGCAATGCATTTTGAGTTAATTTTTGTGACGAGTGCAAGGTCTCTGTCTAGATTTATTCTTTTGCATGTGGGTGTCTGGTTGTTCCAGCACCATCTGTTGAAAAGAGTTATATTTACTACATTCCATTTCCTTTTCTCCTCTGTCAAAGATCAGTTGACCATATTTATGCTCAACATCATTAGTCTTTAAAAGTATGGGTCTACCTTGAAAAAAAAACGCACACAGAAAGGCAACTCATTTAAATAAAAATTTACTTGGTTTTCTTTTCCAGTATCAATTTTCTTGTATGCAGTAAGTGAAAACATGTACTCCAAAACTTTCCCAAGGTCTTATTTAAAAACCTCTTTGTGGGGCTTCCCTGGTGGCGCAGTGGTTGAGAATCTGCCTGCTAATGCAGGGGACACGGGTTCGAGCCCTGGTCTGGGAAGATCCCACGTGCCGCGGAGCGGCTGGGCCCGTGAGCCACAACTACTGAGCCTGCGCGTCTGGAGCCTGTGCCCCGCAACGGGAGGGGCCGTGATAGTGAAAGGCCCGCGCACCGCGATGAAGAGCGGTCTCCGCACCGCGATGAAGAGTGGCCCCCGCTTGCCGCAACTAGAGAAAACCCTCGCACGAACCGAAGACCCAACACAGCCAAAAATAAATAAATAAATAAATAAATAAATAAATAAATAAATAAATAAATAAAGTAGCTATAAAAAAAATTAAAAAAAATAAAAAAATAAAAACCTCTTTGTAACAAAGGTTTTTCATTTAAAAAAAAAAAACTTTTTAGAATTTTTATTTATAAAAATATATAAAAGATATTCATTGAAAACATTCTAATTGTTTTTACATTCATACATAATCTCTCCAGTGTGAATTTTACAATAAATTAACACAGCCTTTTCCACACTCCCTATATTTATAATTTATGGTTCTTCTCCAGTGTGAATCATGTTTCCTAATGACAAAGAACAATCAAAGGCTTTCCTATATCCCTTTCACTCAGGGGATTTCTCATTATGTGTGATTTCATACTTTCCCAAAACAGACAAAAAAAACTAAAAAAAATCCTATACTTTTTACATTAGTAAGATTTTCACACCTGTGAACTCACAGCTGAATATTAAAGTATAAGGCAGAGCAAAAGGCTTCCCACATTCCTTACAATAAGGTTATCTCCACTATGAATTAGTACATGTTCAGTAAGTGTGAAAGTATCAAAGGCTTTCCCACACTCTTTACAAGCATACGTTCTCTCTCAAGTGTGAAAGTGTATACATTCAGAAAGGCATGAAGTATTACTAAAGGTTTTCCCATATTCCTCATATATATGGCTTCTCCCCACTGTGAGATCTTAAATGTTGAATAAGACATGTGGATCTAGTAAAGGATTTCCCACATTCCTTACATTCAAAAGGTTGTTCACCAGTGTGAGTTCTCATGTGTACTGTAAGGCCTGATGAAATAGTGAAGGCTTTCCCACATTTTTTACATTTATACACTTCTCTCCAGTATGTGTTTCTTTTATGTTGACTAAAGTATGAGGATTATCTAAATGCTTTACCACATTCCTTACATTCAAAAGGTCTTTCTGTGCACTCTTCATTTCTTAAATTTTTTAAAATTTAATTATTTATTTTTGGCTATGCCAGCATATGTGGGATCTTAGTTCCCCAACCTGGAATAGAACCCGTGCCCCCTGCACTGGAAGCGTAGTCTTAACCACTGGACCACCAGGGAAGTCCCTACACCATACATTCTTAAATGTCAAATAAGAAATGAGAATCAAATAAAGGCTTTCCCACAGTGCTTATAAGGTTTTACCCCAGGGTGAGTTTCCAGGTGCCTTTTAAAGCAAGATGAAATACTAAATATTTTCCCACATTCCTTAAAATGATAAGGCATCTCACCAGTGTGAATTTTTCATATGTACAGTAAGGTATGAGGAACTAGCAAAGGCTTTTCCACATTCCTTACATTTATAAGGTTTTTCTCCAGTTTGAATTCGCATGTGAATACTGTTTTGAGAAAAGTAAACTCTGGGCTGCACTCCTTACAAACACAGTGTTTCTAGTATAAAATCTTATATGCTTAGCAAGATCTGGGGAATAAGAAAAGGCTTTTTCAAGTTTCTTACATTCTTAAATGTTGAATAACATGAAGATTGAGTGAAAGTCTTCCCACATCCTTTACACTCATAGGGTATTTCTCTAGTGAGTTCGCATATGTACAAAAAGGTTTGTAGAATGAGAAAGAGCTTTCCTACGTTCTTTAAAAGCATACGTCCTCTCTCCACCATGAATTCTTATACATTCCTTAAGGTATGAGGAAGAAGGTAAGCCTTTCTTACAGTCAGCGCATTTACAGGGTTCTCTTGAGTGTAAGTTTTCTTGTGAACCAGGTGTAAATTTTGGTTGAAGGCTGTTTCACACCGATTATACTCAGAAGCATTCTCTCCAGAATGGGTTTTCTTGTGTAGATCAAGGGCACAGTTTTTTATGAAGGCATTTTCACACTGATAACACTCACAAGTTTTCTTTCTAATATAAGTTTTCCTTTGAGCCTTAAGGCATGAGTGTTCACTCAAGGCTTCTTCACAATGGTTAAAATTGATTTCTCTCCAATGTAGTTTCTCTCCTGTCGATGAAGAGATTAATGATGACTTAAAAAGTTTTCCAACCTTGTTATATTCAGAGATTTTCCCCTCTGCCTTGAATTCTGCTTTTCTATACAAGAAACAAATTAGTATGGTTGAAGTTTTTTATTTGTTTTTGTTTTTCTTCCATTTTCACTGCAATGCATGGTTCCAGACCCTCAGTGCTTTCAAGCAGAATGAAGTTATCATTCTACTAGAAAGTTTTGTTGTATTCTTTACTTTCACAGGGATTTTTATAGAGTTTAGCTGATAATTGATCAAGATGAAATTATTTATCAAAACTTCATCTGAATGACATACATGGGAATATTCAGCTGAGTGAATCTGTGTGAAGAAATATATCGTGAGGGGTGTTTAAAGTTTTTGCCAAATTCACAATGCCCAGAGACTATGAAAAACAGGTGAATGACACTAGTCTCAAGTATCTGTCATAGTTATCGTGCTGCTTTCCTATCTTATGGAACTACTAATCTTCCACTAGTGTGGAAAGCAAGGAATTATATCCTGTGAATCTTACCATTTCCACCACACTGGATTTTTTCCCATCCAAAATATTCCACTGAGGTGATGACCATCTGGCATTAAGACAAATCTCCCAATCTGAAATGAGATTTAAAAAAATTATGTTCTTGGAGAAATAAATGGAAGGAAGATGTTAAAAATGAAGGCCAATGTGTATTTACTTTCAAACATTGACTTAAGATATATTTTAAAACAAAAAGAAAGGGGCTTCCCTGGTGGTGCGGTTGTTAAGAATCCGCCTGCCAATGCAGGAGACACGGGTTTGAACCCTGGTCCGGGAAGATCCCACATGCCGCAAAGCAACTAAGCCCGTGCGCCACAACCACTGAACCTGCGCTCTAGAGCCTTCGAGCCACAGCTACTGAAGCCCACGCACCTAGAGCCCGTGCTCTGCAACAAGAGAAGCCACCGCAATGAGAAGCCCGTGCACCACAGCAAAGAGTAGCCCCCACTCGCCGCGACTAGAGAAAGCCCACACACAGCAACGAAGACCCAACGGAGCCAAAAATAAATAAATAAATTTATTTAAAAAAAAAAAAAAAAGAAGAGATAAGAAGTTTGGCTGGACTAAGAGTTTGTCATGATAAGGTGCTGTGGTCAAATTGGTAGGTGATTTACTAAGAAATGATTCTATAAATGTTGAGACTGATAATGAACAGAAAGCAGCATAACCAGGAAAACAACATTGAAAGGAAATGGATAAAGAGCTTAATGCAAATGCAAAATTTAAAGGAAAAAAATGGGACAGATCCTACTGTCAAGCCAAAAGGAAGTTTAAGAAGGTGAATGAAAAGTTGAAAAGAAAGGGAAGTGTGAGGTACCCAAGGAACCTCAGAAACCAAATGACCTCAGCATCCTTAGAAAAAAAATTCTTCAAAAGCCTCCTGTTTAACATTTCCAAATGGACTGCAGCTCTCATGGATTACAGCTGTTTCTCATAAAGAATCACATCTGCCTTCTCCCTCACTTGGAAAACTCTTCCATTTTCTTCAGCTTTCCTCTTTGTTCCACCTGAAAGATCAGACCAGGTCTGCATAGCTGGTGCCCTGCTCTCAGAGAAAGATGCCTGATGTAAGAAGAACATGCAAGGGATGACAAATACTTCCATAAATAAGGGGCCAAGACTCTGCTCTTCAGAGATACCAAATACTGTCAGGTATAACTTGAGAAGCAACAAAATTGTTCATGTCAACTTTATCAAACCAGTAAATTTTCAAATAAAACTAAAATGCAAACACACACATACTCTTCTCTCTCTCTCTCTCATTGTGCACCAAAAGGGTTGTCAGTCTTTTGCCTAAAACCCAAGCTCAAGCTTATATACATAATTTTGAAGGCCTAAGCCTTTTATCCTAGAAAAATTAAAGCCAATACAATGAACAGATCTTCATTTTTAAGAGGAACAACCTGGCATCAGGCAATTGCCATCTCCATCAATGTTCCCTGGAGAAAGAGGAAGGGAGACTCAAAGCCTAGACAGGTTTTATGTTCTTCCATAATCAACCCCAGGGCTTGATGGTCCTCAAGCCCCTTCTCCTCTCTACCTGGATGTATTCATGGTGACCTCATCCAATTACGTAGCTTTAAGAGCACCTCTCTCACCTAACTGAACGTATCTCACCACAACTAGATTGTGACCTCTTCTGGTCTTATTTTTCTCTGTGGACAGCTTAGCCATAGTCCTGAGCACATTACAGACACAGTAAATGCTGGTAAATGAATTATTCCTCCAGTGACAGTACAAATTCTCAGAAGCACATGTTGGCTCCCTGTCTATCAGAGCAAAATGAGAGCACACAATCAGCATGGATGAATTGGACTGAATTAGTAAATACTGGAATGAATTAGTAAATACTGGAGTGATAGTATCATTCTCCTGTGTAAATGAAAGGCCCTAAGACCTGAGGAAATTTAACTGGGGACTCAGTCCCTAAGCAGGCCCCATTTGAAACAGAAGCTCTGTTTCACTAGTAGGAAACATATCCACCTGGTAGGAAGAAGCATGCACTTTTATAAAAGAATAGATTTCCTACTGACCTGAAAATAATTTGTCAGACACCCAGTCACAATCCTTTCCCCTTCTGACTTCTCCTCATGAAAAGAGAAAAAGTCTTGAGAAAGACAACCTTGAGGAGAAGAAACAAAACCTGAGAATCCAGGCTGCCCACAGTTTCCATACTCACAAGCCTGGCAGCCACTCCACACTAATTCTAAATGAACACACACACACACACACACACACACACACACACACACACACACACACACTGCTGCCATAAAATGCCCTATAGCCCGCCTCATCTGAAGTCAGAAATGGGATTTGGGGCTTTGATAAACAAGAAGAAGAGTTTAATAATCTAATCTCATTTTACAGATAAAGAAATTAAAGTCCAGAGAAGTAAAACTGTTGGGGGTTTTTTTTTTTTGGCTAACAATAACAACTCACCATGTGATTAAGCAGAACCTCTCCTACAAAAATAGGCATACTTACCCCTCTTTCCCAAGTCCCAGGATTTAGACAAAAGGATATTGTTATATACTTAAACCCCCTTCTAGACAGCCCAGAAGCAGGACTGCATAGACCCAGACCACAAGACAGGCTGCTCACAGGCCAGTTAAAGCATGGTCTCTGAAAGGAGCATCAACAAGGACTTAACCACAAGGGAAAAGGTCAATGGCTGGCATCCTGTGAATCTGTTAATGAAATCTGCCTTAACATGTCTTATTCCCAAAGTCTCTTCAAGACAGTTTCTGAATTTAATGGGTAAGTTAATCTCAATTCCTCTTGATTAAGTAGGAATCTTGCCTCATACCATCAATCTTTATGCAGGAGGCATTACTCATCTGTCATCAAGCATCATTCATTAGCCATCTCTCTGTAGAAGATGGAAGTTATATTAAGTGAAAGTCATTAGAAACTGTAGACCACATGAATATAAATAATAATTGCCGTTTACTGAGTACTCATTATGTGCCAGAAACAGTGGAAGCTCGTATGATTATCAACATAGTTATTACTGTCATTCAATAGTTGAGGCAACTTATGTTCAAACAGGAGTAGTAATTGGCCCAAGATCATCAATTAAGAAGTGGTGAGCCAGAGTCTGAATGCAGGTTACTCTGTCTCAAAAGCCTGAACTCCTGAGGTTACTGTTATTCTCCAATATGAGAATTTACCTTCAATTAAAAAAAAATGCAATTATCTGTTAAGCACAATAAAACAAGGTATGCTTGTACATTATAAACTGTAATTGCTGTCAACATACTTTCTTGGAAACAGACATTCTCACAGACCTTGAGCCTGCGACCCTCCATAACCACTTGTCCATTAAACTTTGGGTCATGGAAACAATACCCCATAAACTCAGCATGACTGCTGAGGCCTCCTTACGAGAGGAGGGAACCAAATCTGGGCCCTTTGATATATTCCACCTTCAGGAGGGGTGGCCTCCCCTGTCTCTTGCCAGATGCCATGGTGCTGGAGGATGTCACCCCTCCCCCAGACCCTTGACTACCTAGGAAGCCCCCTGGGATTAACTGAGTAAATAGCAATGAGAATTGGAGGACTATACAAATGGCACTGTTAACCATCATATGTGATGGAGCCTGATGGAATGTTGCTGCTTTCCATCCCTTAGCCATGATGTCCCTAAATAAAGGATGGGACCCAAGAAGCAACACACTTGGTCAAACTTCAGGCAGTCATCTCAGCACTGGATGCCCTAGCCAACAAATGGTCCCATCATCACATTTATTATAAACTGTTGGGCTATTATCTAAAAATTGTCCTATTTCATGGTACAGAACTCTGGCACTCTCTTGCCTCACAGGCACCGAAAATATAAATCAAAATCACATGTCTTTACATATAACTAACACTACAATACAAGGCCTTGCCAGGATGCTCCTTATTCCCTTTGGAGTTACAGCCATTACTGCTAGTAACAAAGACACGCATTTCACTGCTTAGAATACACAAGGTTGGGCTCTCGGAAAAGGCATTCATAGAACTTTCATGACCCCAATAACTGGTTTAACTGAGATGCTTAATAGTCTCCTGAACAATTCCTATTCATTAAATTCCAGTCCAACAAATAAACCTGAAAAGGTCTCTATTTTGCCCCAAACCTTAACCTGTATTTATAATTTTTTTTTATCTTGCCCTATCCCATAAGGGCTGGAGGCCAGGTTGAGGGGGTGTACTCCACTGGGATCTATTAACCATAGATTGTCCCAAAGACCAGGCAGCTGTTCTACTGATATGGGAGCCTAAACTTTGAGCCTAAACTTCATAAAAAAAATAAAAACCCTGCCGAGTTTAGCTACACACCACAGTTTAGGTAACTGTGGACTTATTATTGGTCTGGGTGCTTTCATTGGTTTACAATCCAGAGGCCCAAACCCTCCAAATAAGACAGTGTTTCAACCAACATGGCAAATGCTGAGATCCACATCAACTGGAGTAGGTACCCACTTGAAAAGTATACTCCAGTCTCACACTCAGCAACATCACCCTGGCCCAGGAGCTCACCACCAGAGATGACGTCACCCCAGGAGACATCACCCCAGTCTGAGATCTCGCCGTTGGAGATGACTTTGCCCCCTGGGCTAACCTGACCCTGACACTAAACCCCAGGGACTGTTTCTTCCAACGCACAGATTGGACATAGGACACTTTGTGCTTTTCTTCCTTTGATATTAGGAATTCTATTATGATTCTGAGTTCCTTGTCTGCTTAGCCCATGATCCAGGTATACTCCTTGCTCTCTGCCAAAACATACACCCCTACACTCCATGCCTACAGGGAAATCTGGTAGAGGTTACTAGTACCGATATCATTCCAAAAATTAATGGACTGTGTGATTCCAACTACATGACATTTTAAATTTTTTTTTTTAAATTTTTTTTTTTTTTTTTTTTTAAGGATTTTCTTTTTAATTAATTAATTTATTTATTTTTGTCTGTATTGGGTCTTCGGTTCGTGCGAGGGCTTTCTCCAGTTGCGGCAAGCGGGGGCCACTCTTCATCGCGGTGCGGGGACCGCTCTTCATCGCGGTGCGCGGGCCTTTCTCCATCGCGGCCCCTCCCGTTGCGGGGCACAGGCTCCAGACGCGCAGGCTCAGCAATCGTGGCTCACGGGCCCAGCTGCTCCGTGGCATGTGGGATCTTCCCAGACCAGGGCTCGAACCCGTGTCCCCTGCATTAGCAGGCAGATTCTCAACCACTGCGCCACCAGGGAAGCCCTACATGACATTTTAGAAAAGGCAAAAGTATGGAGTAGTAAGAAGACCAGAGGTTGCCAATGGTTGTGGGGGTCAGGGAGAATAGGCAGGACACAGGGTTTTTAGGGCAGTGAAAATACTCTGTATGATACTGTAATGAGGGAAACATATCATTACGTGTTTGTCCAAGGCCACAGAACGTACAACACCAAGAGTGGACTGTAATGTGATCTGCGGATTTCGGGTGATTATGAGGTGTCCATGTTGGTTCATCAACTGTAACAAATGTACTGCTCTGGTGGGGGATGCTGATAATGGGGGAGGCTGGGGGGAGAGCAGGGGACAGATGGGAACTCTCTGTACCTTCCCCTCCATTTTGCTGTGAACCTGAAACTGCTCTAAAAACAAAGTTTTCATTTTAAAAAGGAAAAGGAATTAGTGGAGATTACTGCTTTTCCCAGGAGGCACGTGCCTCATATTGGCCAACCCCTGGACCCTCTGGGAAGAGGGCCACCCACTCCATGATGCTTTCTTCCACTAACCGCCTCCAACTTTCCACCAAGACCTTCTGCGTTGCAGCCACCAGCACTCCTTCCCCTTGGTTCCACACACCACCACCCTTTACATATACTTTACTAACTTATCAGCTCATCCCCTCCAACACCACCACTGCCAGATGTGTCGCCCTGATATGAGAGTATTTCTAATCTACTCTACAACTCCACTAAGATATTGGTAGAGACTGCAAAAAATTTCAGATTTATTTTCTTGACTAATGCAATATAAATGGGAAACTTAAATTATGGGCTGGCCTACAAGGACTCCTCGTACTTTACCTGTGTTTCTCCTTTCCATTATCACAGTAAAATGTTTTCTGTGTTGGTTAGGGGAACTTACGCCACACTGTCTAAAAGTCTCTACTATCATTGCCCCAGTTTCCTTACTCTCATCAAAACACGAGTACCGACTGAATTGGACACTCACGCGCGCGCACACACACACACATTTTCTGTATATTATGATTTTTCACATCTGAAAAAATCCTTTCTGGCTGGGGAGAGACTGCTTCTTGGGGCTAGCCAACTCTGAGAAATAACAAAGGACTCAACCTGGAACATGACTTTGATATGCAAACTAACCAATAGAGAACCATACTATCTCCAGCAGACCCATCCACTGTAGGAGGCAATATTTCTCTGCCTTAAACATCCCAGGGCCAGGCAGCCGGCAACTAGAGACCACTCTTATACCCAAAGCCTGCCAAAATTATTCAAAGCAGTCAATCCTGGCTGTTTCCTCTGCCCTGCCTTGCCTTTCCCATGGAAACCCCAATAAAGGCAGTGGCCTAAACCTTCCCCTCTCTCCTGTGCCTTCTGCCTCTTGACCATCCTGGTGTTTTCCCACATCACCCTGCATGGTTACATCTTGCCTCGCCTCTAGGACCTAAGAGTATAATAAACTTTGTTATTTCCTGGGCCTCCAGTCTCCCCTTGTGGCAGCACCTGACTGACCATCTCATGAAAGAATATGTAACAGAGCTACTATTGCTTTCTTATTCACTGAGAAACTTTGTTCTGTAAAATCGGAGACTATCAGAGATTCACTGTTTGCAATTGTATCAGTAAGACTGAAACATCCCAATTTTGCCTGGAAGATATATATCATTATTTTGATATTTGACATCAAGAAGGAGTCTTGATTTAAAAACCTGGAACTGAGCTTCAAATAAAAGGTTTCTGGACACAATATTCCACATCTATCTTAATTTTATTGTTTCCAAGGAAACAAGAGCCTGGGTTGTTTGTAGTACGGACTTGATGTTAACCCCTTAACACAGTCCTGCTTTGCTTTGAGACTATCAAATTACTGCTTCCTTTAAATTTCACCTAAATGTCACAATTCTCAGAATCCAGTAAGTATACATTTTGCTTTGTTTGGTTGAGACATCCACGGTTCCTCTGCTATGCAGTCTCCCTCACTGCAATGAGTCAAAAAATCTGGGTTGTTTTGCACTACAGGTTTGCTCCTACTGTTATTAGGCTGCTTTGGTTAGGATAATTGGAAGCAACACAAATTCTATCCATAGAACACTAGTTGACTAAACTACCATACATGCACTAATAAAGGGCTCAGCAACCACAAAAAAAGGAAAATCACTATGAACTGATATAGATGGATTTCCAGTATATAGTTTAATTGGGGAAAGAAGTACATTCATGTGAAGGTAAAAAGAAAGAAAGGAAGGAAGGAATATATATATATATATGAATTTTGAGAAAGTTTACATCAGAAACTAATAAAATGGAAATGGTTAGCTACTGGTGGTAATGTGATGTGAGACTTCTGAATATACCTTTTTATACAGTTTTACCTTTGAACCATGAAAAAGTTTTATAAATTAAAAAAATAAGTTAATTCAGAAAGGAAGCAAACCTTAAAACTAAATGTAAACAGAAATGCACATAATAGTGTATCAAACTGATAACAAAACCATGAGAGAAAAGACTTAAGAGTTCATACAAATATTTGAGCACAGTACTATGAACTGCATATACTTAATATAAACCATTAAGGACAAAAAAATGCAAAGAAACTTAGTACTTTCTTGAGCAAGTCTACCGTTGGTAGTAATACTGGTATTATAATTTTTGAAACTACTGTACCCATACTGTTGGATAAAACAATATATTAATGGTATTACAAACCAAGGTTTTTATAATAAGAGAAAAGAGATACAAGTATAAAATAAAGAAAAAAGCACATATTAAATTTTTACTAGGAATATGAGTATGAACTTACAATATAAGAAAATATACATTTTAATTGGGTTTTTGAAGAATAACAATATGAGAGTATGCTCATGATAATAATTTATATGAAAAGGAGGATATAAAATTATAAATACAATCTGATTTCAATTTTGTCTCAAAGTATATATATATATTTTAGATAACCACTGAAAGGCCTAGATACAGTTATACCCCAGTAGCACTGAGCCTATCACAGAGACCTTGGTGTCTATAAGGAAAGAGGCTTCTTGGAGAAATCATTGATTACAGGTCTGTAACTGGAAAGTACAAAGTGAACTGGGGATTTACACTCAAAGACTAATAGGTATGTGTTGAACGGACACATGAATCAAATTAAAAGGACTACTCCTGGGGCTTCCCTGGTGGCACAGTGGTTGAGAATCCGCCTGCTAATGCAGGGGACACAGGTTCGAGCCCTGGTCTGGGAGGATCCCACATGCCGCGGAGCAACTGGGCCCGTGAGCCACAACTGCTGAGCCTGCGCATCTGGAGCCTGTGCTCCGCAACAAGAGAGGCCGCGACAGTGAGAGGCCCGCGCACCGCGATGAAGAGTGGCCCCTGCTCGCCGCAACTAGAGAAAGCCCTCGCACAGAAACGAAGACCCAACGCAGCCAAAAATAAATAAATAAATTTTTAAAAAAAACCTTTAAAAAAAAAAAAAAGGACTACTCCTGGCCAAGTTTGGGACAGCTTGAGCATCAAATGACAGCAACTGTTTATAATATGATGAATGAAAGAAAAATCCAGGGATATGTTGTGACACTCCGAAAGGGAAAAAAATATAGAGGGCAGGGGAAGTGGGGAGGGAAAGCTCTTGTTTATAGAAGACTGACAGCTAAAGAATGGAGAAGGAATGACAGAATTAGAAAAAAAAAAATACCATTTTGTAAGCCCCCAACGTAAAAACAGGTTGAAGCGAAGATCAACAAGTGATGTTAAAACCACTGATTGAAAGGATTGGGGAAGAGATTATTCCCATATTGCCAAGTATCACCCACAGATTGCCAAAAAGAAAAATGTGACTACACAAGAGAGAGATGGGCACCTTGACTAAATGCTTTCCATTCCTAATACGCAGTGGGACAACTTGCATTTATGTGCCTCCTGATGGGATACAATATGAAGTACACAACATCACCTAGGAAATTTTCACGTCTCTAAACCTGCAGTCTAACTTAGTAGCCATTGGCTCGCTCTATGTGGCTACTGTGAACATGAAATGTGGCTAGTGTGACTGAGGAACTGAATTCTTAATTTTACTTACTTTTAATTAAGTTTAGAAATAAAACTGCTCAGTTACTAAAAAACTTTTCAGCATGTTTGGAGCAATCTGGGTTTCCAAATCTACTTTTTCAACAGTAAATTTTATGAAAACTAAATACAGATCAAGAATTTCCAACAAAAATTTAGCATCCATACTGAGATGTGCTTAATGTAAAATACATACCAGATTCCAACAGTTAGTACAAAAGAAATGTAAAATTTTTCATTAATAATTTTATATTAGCTACATTAGTCATTAATTTCACCAATAATTATATATTAATAACTAGATAAATTGGGTTAGATAAGATATATTATTAAAAATAACTTCATTTTTTCCTAACTTGGCTACTAAAATTTTTAAAATTACATCTGTACTTCACATTATACTTGTATTAGACACTACTGCTCTAGACCCAATGTCCACTGTATGAGATAGACAAGTTAATTAAATGAAATCACAGGAAAACATCATATCAGAATGCCAACATTTTACAATACAAAAATCCTGGAATTGGCAGGAACCAAAAATACAGGCAAATGTTTTAGGTAAAAGAAATCTAAAACCAAAATGCAACGTGCAAATCTTATTTGGATCCTAGCTCTCCAAAAAACCGGACAACTATAAAAGATACTCTTGGAAAACTGGAAAAATTTTGATTTTCTTGGTGGACAATGCAGTTTTGTTCTTAGTAGGAGACTGTCCTCATTCTTAAGAGATGAACGCTGAAGATTAAAGGCGGAAGTGAATGTCTGCAATTTCCCATTAAATGGTTCATCATAATATATATAACGAGAAACAAAATCTTTAAATTAGTGAATCTAGATGAAGGGTTCATGGATGTTCGTTTTATTGACGCCACAGATTTTCTTTAGATAAGAATTTCAAGATGAGGGACTTCCCTGGTGGTCCAGTGGTTAGGACTCCACGCTCTCACTGCAGGAGCCTGGGGTTCAATTCCTGGTTGGGGAACTAAGATCCACTGAGCTGCGCAGCGTGGACAAAAAATAATAATAATAATTTCAAGATGAATACCTGAAAAAAAAATCCACCCGTCAAAACTCATCTTACTTACGGTAAATTCAATTCCAACTTCTGCTACTAACAGAAACCAGCCTGCGTCGTCTTCCTTCCCAGAGACTCCTATATTTTTGAAGCTTTGGGGCTTTACAGGGCTCTGATGTGGTAAATTTAGTATTTATATGAATTCCTTCACTCCTGCATTTATTTAGATCACACACACGTGCTGCCTAATAACCTGCAAAGGTTTCTCTTTCCAACGTAATATAACTTACCAAACTTCAATAACCGACACCCACGGCCGGAACAAAGCCACCGAGTGCTCACCGGGACCCGGGAACAGGGGGCCATTGGGGCCGGAGTCACCGTGACGAGAACGACGGAGATGCTATTCCTTTTCCTTGTGGAGAAAGAACCCAAAGGTTGCTCTGGAGCCTTTTGAAATCGGGAGCATCGCGGATGGAGACAAGGCCTGGCCGACCCGCCTCCTCCCAGAGCTGCCGCCCGGACCTCGGCTGGCCGAGCGGGCCCGGGCTCTCGGGGGAAGGGCCGCCGCCCGGGAGCGCCGGCCGGAGGCCGGGGCGGCCAAGTCAGCGCGCGAGGCCAGCGTCCTCTGACCTCAAGCCTCTTCTTTGGTGTCTTCCCCTCCTGCTTGACCGCACAGAGGAGGGACACACCAAGAGGCGAAAATTATACCTCAGACCCGCGCTGGAGCGCGAAGCAAAGACAGCCGCCGCCTTGCGCACGCGCAGATCCAAACGCGCACGCGCACTTCAAGGCTCCTCGCACAGCGTAAGGGGCGGGGCCTCGGAGGTTGGGCAGACGCCGGAGGCCGCTTTTCTTTCATCTCGGAGTAGAGGAGAGTTACTCTTTTCCTCCCGAGGTTTGGTGCTGGGGTGCTGGGTTAGGCCCCGGAAGGCGGGGCTGTGGCCCAGGAACTGCGTAGTGGTTTGTTTTCCTCCATAGCCCATGCGTCTTACATGTCTTACATGAATAACAATTGCTTTTAAATTTTGGTGCATAGTTGAATGCATCATACCTGTCATTGCACAACTCTTGCTGCACTTTCCCCACGGAGGTATGTATACAGTTACCGCCTAGCTGTACTTGACCTTTTCACATGGCAACATAAATTCACTGTGCACCATTCATTTTTTCAGTATAGTTTAGCTTCCTCTCTGTGATTCCCCTTACCTGGGAAGGGAGCTGCAAACCGCAGTTAGGGCGAGAGGGAGCAAACGCTTCTGCATCTCAGTCTGGGGCCTCTGACACTGGAGGTGAAGAGGTGACCCTAAGTTTAAATCTAAGATGGCTTCTGCTAACTATGTGGCTGAGGCTGTTGTCCTGAAGCAATGGGGAGATTCTTTAGCCACTGAGTTGCGAGAGTGACTGTAATACCCAGTTGGACTCTGGTTTCCATTATGCTTTTGAGCTTGACGATCCATTTTAGCTACCGACAGATAACGAAAACAGCTTATTGTAATTTGGGAGACCAAGAAATGTGGAGTTCTCAGTATTAGCCTGGAGTCAGTCAAAGGCTAACGGTGCAGTGACCTCTCACGGTAGAGATTCACGGGTGTTAATAATCATGTCATAGAAGGAGGCAAATAGTTAAGGTGTCAATGCACAGTCTACAGTAAGTTTTAGGAATCTTATAAGTCGTCTTTCAGTAAAAGGAAAGGGAATTTTTACTGGCTGTTATTCACTCTGGTGTGAGGGACTTGTTTCCCAGCGTTATGGTCACGAACTATATAATGAACCTACTAAATCTGATTGAATTGTAATTTATCCTCAGAAAGTTTACATCTTTATTATTTATTTTTGGCCGCTGCAGCTTGGGAATCTTAGTTCCCCGACCAGGGATAGAACCCTGGCCCTGGCAGTGAAAGCGTGGAACCCTAACCATTGGACCGCCAGGGAATTCCCAGAAACTTTATGGCTTTAGATAGCAACGTTTTCCAGAGATGAAGAGATTCCTCTTGAGAGGAGGTTAGATCAGGTGACTACACCTAGAATCAAAGTAGAAGAATAGGGAGGTCGAAAGTCTTGGAGATTATGGCTGAGAAACTGGAAGAAGTATTAGGGGCTTTTAGTGAAGACTTGTGGCATAACAGTCCAGGTGTATTGTATTGTCTCATGAAACTGAAATAGTATTAGGAGTCAGGATGTAAAGGATACTGGAGAAAGCTGAAGAGAGACCTGCTACTGTGAAGTATGTTGATTTCAGAGGTAAAGAAGCCAGAATGGCATTTGGTTTGGGGGCCACAGGAAATGTGGGCACACAGTAAAATTTATAGCCCTTAAGTTTTTTACAAAACAATATCAACTCTCATTTATTTTTTTAAGGGGATAGGATATTATTATTATACTAGTACAAGAAATGAGTAAGCTCTTGACTATGAAATCTGCAACAATAGGTCATACTGCCTCTAGTGCTTTGAGATTTGAGACTGGCACAATTTGCAGAGGCATTGTTATATTGATTCATAAGGGTTCTATAATCTTTCTTTTTCCCACATCTGTAGATGAGGTTGCCTCTGTAGATGAGACATCAGGTACTGAGGAAAGTAAATCAGAAAACTGAAGTAATTATAAGGGGGAAGTGAGTTGGAGACACAAGAGTGGAGAGTCCTCAAGGAAAGCCACTATAACTTAGTATATTAGGACATCAGAGCCTGAGAGATTAAACAACAACAAAAACAACAACAACATCTTTCAGGTGTGCACGTAGTATTGGCTCTTCATTGAGCCAAAAGTTCCCATCTAAAGGTTAGTGGGGGTGAAGAACTGAGAAAGATGTGTTGAGAATTAAGGGTCCCAAAGAGACAGGCAAGGTTGGGAGAAAGAGAGGGAGAAGGAGAGAATGTGAATATGTTTGGTTAGTAAGTCCCACCATCGAGACCTTTTTATTGCTCCAAGGAACGTTCATGGAAGACTGAGAGAAATTAATGGTGGAGAGTATGTCTCCAGTGTCTTCAAAAACTGACATTTGATGGCCATTATTTACAAATAGAGTTATTTCACCTTGCTGACCCAAGGGTCATTTTAAAAAAATTTTATTGGAGTATAGTTGATTTACAGTGTTGTGTTATTTTCAGGTGTACAGCAAAGTGAATCATTTACATATACATATATCAACTCTTTTTTAGATTCTTTCCCATATAGGTCATTACAGAGTATTGAGTAGAGTTCCCTGTGCTATAAGTAGGTCCTTAATAGTTATCTATTTTATATACCAAGGGTCATTTGTAATGTAAGTTATGAACATTTTCATACCCTCTGTGTGTGTTTGTGTGTGGCAGAGTCAGTCTTGACATCCAAACAAAATTTGGGTGGGGAATCTTTTCTGTATCAGCAGAGTGACCATGACAATAGGACAACTCAGCAGAGTGACCATGACAATAGGACAACTGGTTCTGTGGCTATTAGCCTCCTTCTCCAGCTGTTCTTGTCTCCTCAGTGGGCTCCTGAACAAAGTAGCCATGATGGCAGGGAAGGAAGTTATGTGTGGGCTTAGCAATATGGACTACCGTAACTGAGCAGGACCCTATGGGACCTTCCCAGAATAGGAACCGCTCCCCCCAATGTCCTCTGCCTGCCTTTTGTCTGTAGAAAACCTTTAGTCAATAAATTTAATGAGAGAAGTGAGAAAATGCAGAAAGAAAGGAAAACAGTCAAGCAAGACAAAATAATAATAGTTTAGCCATTAAACAGATTCAAGGACATTTAGTTCCTCCTCAAGGGCTCTAGATAATATTCTGAGCTATGTCCTTTGAGCTGTTTTGCAGATACTGAAGGCCCCACCAGGTGGAAGAAGACTGTATGCTGCCCACAAGCATGTAGACCCCAGACTGGTTGGAACCAGAAGGTTGATGATGTTGACTCCCGATTACCTCACCACCAACCAATCAGAAGAATGTCCACCAGCTGATCACACACCCAACAATCCCCCTCCCTAACCCTGTCTTTAAAATCCTTTCCTTGAAAGCCTTCAGGAGTTTAGGTCTTTTAAGCACTAGCTGCCCTGGACTCCTTGCTTTGCACGCTGCAATAAATGCTGCACTTTCCTTCACCATAATCCGGTGTCAGTAGATTGGCTTTACTACACGAGGGCAAGTGGACCCAAGTTTGGTTCACTAACACTACTACTCACCAAGGCTGATCTGCTAAAGCCCAGGCTGGGCGCCCAGTATGCCAACAGCAAGACCAATACTGAGCCACTGATTTGGCACCATTCCTTGGAAGAATCAGCCATTTACCAGGTGGCAGGTTGATTGGACCACATCTGTAATGTAAAGGGAAGTGATTGTTTCTTAGTGGAGTAGACACTTAACTCTGCATATGAATTTGCCTTCTGTGTCTTCAGTGTTTCTGACAAAACCCACCAACTGAGGAATACCTATGCACCCTCATGTTACTCCACACAGTATCACTTCTAACCAAGAAACTCATTTCATAGCATGCTCATGCTCAAATTTTAACACATTTAGAGAATTATTTTACTGTTCTAGAACGGCCTTTTGAAGATTCAGTTGTGGCAGCTAGATAGGAAAGTCTTGCAGGGCTGGGGCAATGACCTCCAGGATGTGGTGTATAATTTAAATCAGCTTCCAATATATGGTGTTGTGTTTCCCATAGCCAGGATTCATGGGTCTAGGAATCAAGGGCTGGAAATGGGAATGGTTCCACTTACTATTACCCCTAATGATCCACTAGCAAAATTTTGCTTCCATCTCCATGATAGGTTGTGCTGATCTAGAGGTCTTAGCTCCAAAGGGAAGAATTCTTCCACCAGGAGGCATAAAAATAATTCTATTGAACTGGAGGTTAAGACTGCCACCTGGCAACTTTGGGATCATCAAAGAATCAACAAAGATGGGAGGGGTGGTTACTGCACCAGTTGAGGTGTCTGATCCTGATTACCAAGGGGAAATTGGGTAGCTACTACACAGTGGGAGTAGGAGGGAATATGTCTGGGATGTAGGAGGTATCCAAGGGCATCTCTTAGTATTCCCTTGTCCTATGAATAAAGTCAATGGAAATCTCCACAATCCAATGCAGGTGGGACTACTAATGGCTCAGACTCTTTAGGAATGAAGGTTTCAGTCACCTTCTTAAGCAAAGAACATGATCAACTGAGGTCAAAGGAAATATGGAATTGGTAGTGGAAGAAGGTAGAAGGCAGTGAGGACTACCTTGGCACATAACAATTCCACCCAAACTCCTGCAATAAGCAACTTGACCAAAGTCTAGCATGGCTTCTAGCAGCATAAGGTTGTGTCTCTAGAATGGCCCCAGCACTCCCCACCCCTATTAAAATGCCTGCCTGAAAAAGGTCGACACTGCCAGGAAAAGTTACTGTTTTAGCCAATACCTGATGATAGGCCGCTGACCTCTTGTTCCTAGAGCATTTCCTGAAAACGTTTACCATTGTGAATACATATCTCATAACTCTGAAGTGTTTCTAAGGATTTGAGAGCCTTTCCTTTGAAATGTAATCATCAGGAAGGATAAGGCCTCTGTTTTCCAATATCTGGGGCTTCCCTGCACAGTGGCCCAGGGTAAGTCCTTCGTCCACTCTCTCCAGCTTCTTCCCTTGCTCCTCCTGGGAGATCAGAAAGAGTGTGTATCGCTGACATGCTGCTCAGGCACAAAAACAAACAATGACGTAGGACAGCAAAGGACAACAAACATTTTTTTTAAATTGCGGTAAAATATACATAACATAAAATTTAATCATTTTAACCATTTTTAAGTGTACGACTCAGTGGCATTAAGTACATTCGCAATATTGTGCAGCTACCCCCTCTATCCATCTCCAAAACTTTTCCATCATCCCAAACAGAAGCTCTGTAGGGTAACAAACATTTTTATGAGATTGGTTCAACATTTTGGTCTCCAGGGTCTCTGGAGATGAGAAAGCATCAGTTTAATTGCAGTAAAATGAGGATGTTGAATTTGTAATCAACACAGTAAAACTCTAACAAGGTCTCATTCCACAAACTTTCTCTCTATGCCCCACAGTGACCTCTGAAGTGGATGCCCCCATGTAGACACTTCAAAGAGCCTCCCGGAAGGAGCAGCGTCCCTTGAGATTGAACTTGAAATGACAGGACAAAATTCACTTTCTGGACACTATTATTCCCTTTAGCCTTATCCTATTATTTTTGGTGCCTATTTTGTACATTTTCCACAGATGATGACATTGTTCTAAACACTCTGGTATATGGGACTTTCCTGGTGGTCCAGTGGTTCAGACTCTGAGCTTCCACTGCAGGGGGTGCGGGTTCGATCCCCGGTCGGGGAACTAGGATCCCGTAATGAACAATCATATTACCCTGGACTTCTTGCTGGCCAGTCAAAGCAGGGTGTGTTTGGCTGCCAACATTTGGGCTTAATATTTAACTGGCTTGGCTCTGGATGGGGAGCCTGGCTGTGGTATATCCTCCATTTACCTCAAATCACCCTACTGGGAGTCATGGTCCCAGCCACTCTTGTCAGATGTTCCCTAAAAGGAACAGAACCATTTTGGTCCAAGCTCTATCAGTACAGTTTGTTAGGGTATCTGTGTGTTGGTCCCCTATTGCTGCTATGATAGGTGTCGACAAAAGTTATCAATAAGCAATCTACAGTAGGAATAGAAAAGAGTTTTATTTGAGCCAAACTGAGGACTATAGCTTGGAAGCCAGCTTCCCAGGTTACTTTGAGAAACTGCTCTAGAGAAGCCTGGTTTTCAAGACAGCTTTATGTCTTGTGAGAACAAAGAACATCAAGCAAGCCAGGGATACATTCCTTTAAGGTTTTAAAAAAACAGATCAGCACGTGCACAGCTAGTCAGTATGGCCTTGGCACCTGGGAAGGGAGTCTTAGTATGGAAGGAGTACCAGCATTGGTGTCCCAGGAAGGGAGGCATTTAATCTTTATTTTTAGCATGGACATTCTTTACTTCTAGTCAATGCACACTTTTCTTTAATAATTAAAGCAGATGTACAATGTATGTTTGATAGGCCACAAACAGGCTATTTTAGTTACCATAAAATGCAAGTTAACTCAGGTATAGGCCAGAATGACTTCCCCATACCTCAATATGTGAACATTTTTTTTATCAAAGGTTACCAGAAACTTAGTATCTTAAAACAACTCAAGTATTTTATCTTACAGCTGTAGAGGTCAGGCATCTGAATTGGGTCTCACTGGGCTAAAATCAGGGGGTCCACAGGGCTGTATTTCTTCCAGAGGCTGGAGGGAAGAATTCATTTCCTTGTCTTTCCAGCTTCTAGAGATTGTCTCCATTCCTTGGGTCATGGCTCTACATCACTCTGACTTCTGCTTCCATCCTCACATCTTCTCTGACTCCTGTCTCCCTCTTTCACTTACAAGGATCCCTGTGACTACATTGGGTCCACCTGGGTAACCCATGGTACTCTCCCCATCTCAAAAGCCTTAATTTAGTCATACCTGCAAAGTCCCTTTTGCCATATAAAGTAACATTCATAGGTTCTGCGGATTAGGACATGGGTAATTTTGGCAAGGGGCACTATTCTGCCTACCACAAAAAGTACCTAAAAAGAATTCTTAGCTAGATACATGAAAGATTGGGGGCTAGAGGTGTGGAGAAATGGTGCCCTTGAGACTTTGCCTCTATCCACATAGACTGCAGGCAAAGACTTGACCTGTGGTGAATCTGGGTGTTGGCCCTGTGATCCTCCCAGAACATGAGAGGATGGGAGGCCTGTCGTGAGAGTTTCTCATTGCCTCCTGGGTTCTGATGCTGTAAGAGGCTTTCTGCTCTGCCACCTTCAGAATATAAAACTGCTTAGCTGTGTCTAGATTTGGCTCTTCGACTACAGGGAAGAGGCCCAGTCACAGATTAGGGGTTAAAGTTGGTGGTCATTTGGAGCCAGCAGTAGAGGATGTGATTGTCCCCAGAGTATCACTCAAATGGTGTGGTCTAATACAAGGTTTTTTCAGGGGGGGGAAGGGTGGAGGGAAGGGATAATTATGGAGTTTGGGATTGACATGTACACATTGCTATTTAAAAAGGATAACCAACAAGGACCTACTGTATAGCACAGGGAACTCTGCTTAATGTTATGTGGCAGCCTGGATGGGAGGGGAGTCTGGGGGAGAATGGATACATGTATATGTATGGCTGAGTCGCTTTGCTGTGCACCTGAAACTTCCACAATATTGTTATCGGCTATACTCCAATATAAAATAAAAAGTTAAAAAAAGATCAGTTTAGGGCTTCCCTGGTGGCACAGTGGTTAAGAATCCGCCTGCCAATGCAGGGGACACGGGTTCGAGCCCTGGTCCGGGAAGATCCCACATGCCGCGGAGCAACTAAGCCCATGCGCCACAACTACTGAGCCTGCGCTCTAGAGCCCGCGAGCCACAACTACTGAAGCCCATGTGCCACAACTACTGAAGCCCGCGTGCCTAGAGCCTGTGCTCTGCAACGGGAGAAGCCACCACAATGAGAGGCCTGCGCGCCACGACAAAGAGTGGCCCCCGCTCGCTGCAACTGGAGGAAGCCCGTGTGCAGCAGTGAAGACCCAATGCAGCCAAAAATTAAATAAATGAATAAATAAATAAATTTATTAAAAAAAGATCAGTTTATATAAGAAATAAATAAATAAATACAGATATTGAACAGCAAAAAAAATACAAGGTTTTGGTTTTTTTGTTTGTTTGTTTGTTTTGGTTGTGCCACACAGCCTGTGAGATTTTAGTTCCCGGGCCAGGGATTGAATCCTGGCCCTCAGCAGTGAGAGCGTGGAGTCCTAACCACTGCACTGCCAGGAAATTCCCAAGTCCAAGTTTCTTAGTTCCATTACCTGGGTCTCCAGAGCAGGTTCGAGTTTGTTCCACTTTGCCTTTAGTGGAGCAAAGGATAAAGCACATGGGCAGTAGGTGAGGCTGTCTCTCTCTCCTGTGAAACTTTTACTGAATAGAATGCATTTAGCTAAATGTATAACTTCAAACCATTTACCCATGTTATTTTGAATGTCATCCATTAAGGTGATGATATTTGGTAGGGATGTTATAATGAAGGGAGTAGTCTTGTTTAACCCTCTATAGTCCGTAGGCAGCCTCCATATATTCATACTGGCTCAGGCCACACCAGGGAATTGAAAGGTGACAGGGTAGGAATCAGTATCCCTTCTTTCAGTAAGTCAGCTATGACAGGCCGTAATCCTTCAGCGCCTGTCCTTAGCAGTACTGTGGCATATTGGTCACCCACATGGGTAGGAGAAAGTTAACTGGTTCCCACCAGGTGACACCCACCATAGCAAAAGCTTTAGGCTTGTTTCATGAGGTTGACCGAGGAGGTCCATTCCAATAATGGGAAAAGGGAGAGTCTGGGAGGAACAACCAGGACAGAAGCATCTCTTAGCAAAAGTGGGCCAATTTTAATAGTTAAGCAGGTAATTGCCCTTTTAACTCATCCTCCTCCCAATTCATTCACTTCCTGGGATGAAGGGGGAGTGCTTCTTGGGGGGAGGTCCTTAAGGAGAGAGATGATGTGTATTTCCTCCTTCAAGAGAGAATCAGCCCTTCTTTTTCTGGCCTTCTCCTTTTGCTCTTTTTGTCTTTTGTTACTTTTTGGATGGTCACTGGCAAAGCAGAGGATAAAGTATCAGTTTCTACACAGTATTCCTATTGTGGGCCACCGTGCTGAATTTTTTTTCTCCAGTAAAGGGCACCAGACCTTTTTTTCCAGGATCCTCCACTCCATCACTTCTCATCTCCCCAAGAGTTTGGGCTCCTACCTCCTCTCTAGGTGTCCTCCTGGTGAGAAGCTCCCTTAAGCAGGGCCCAACGCCCATCTCGTGGTTTGGAGCATTCTTTTAGTAGGGTAAGCCACCTCCTTTGGGCTCCTAGGGAGGCAGGGATATAAACTTCCTTGACTTCAGTTACTTTAAGCAGTGTTTTAGTTGGGCCAGCCCAAGGGTTGCGGGGGTGGGGGGTGTCTCAATATCCCTCTGGGGAGCAGCTAGAATGATGATGCTCTCCTTCACAGCAGATCTGACTGGGTCACAGCAGAGGCGTGCTGGCTGTGGACAAAGACGCCTCCCCTAACTGTGCTTCGGGGACCGGCCTTGGCTTGCCATTTCTGCCTTATTGGCTAGTTAACCTGCTACAGTGGTCCCCAGGGATGAGGACATCGTCTTGTCTCAAAGTGCCCCAAATAACCAGCCTGACTGTGGGACCTCCTCTTGCTACAGTCCCACCCTAAACTCAGCTCTTTGGAATATTCAACTAAGCCACGCCCCTAGGCCTGGTCGCGCCCCATCTCCGCCCCACAGGCCTAGTCAAGCCCCGCCCATAGCCTGGTCCCGCTCCAGGCCCTCTCCAACCCCAAGTCCTAGGTTGACCCGACCCCAAGACCCAGTCGCGTCTCTCCGCGGAAGGAAATTAGCACTTCTCCTCCACTTGCGGCTGGAAGATGCCACCGCCCCTCCCAACCCAAATTTCCCAGCTCCTGAGGCCCCGCCCCTGACGCTGTGCGTGGCGCAGAAACCGGAAGCAGCCGTACACTTCTGCTCGTGCGCAAGCCGGCGGCCATGTCCCCTTGCAGCCCAGTCTAAATCTGATGTAAATTTTGCCTCGGTCCGCGTCCTACCTGGTTCAGCCCAGCCCGCCCCAAGTCCGGTGCGCGGGAGGTGGAGAGCTTGGCCTTGGGGTCAGAGGCCAAAAGGCAGCCGCTTGGGCTGTGCCCACCGCTCCACGCTGGGACACCAGCGCCCGGGGCCTCCAGCAGCCGCGGCTGGTACCAAACTCACTGAATCAGGAACTCTGTGAGGGTCCAGCAGTCGGGGTGAGTCTGCTGCAGGCGAGAGTTGGAGAGCCATCCTCGTATTTAATCGGCCTCCAAAATCATCCTCTGCTCTCTTTCCAGAAAGGAAAAGCATTCCTGCCATTCGGGTCACGGGGACGAGTCTCAACCTCGTCTCTGCTCAGGTCTGTGGATTTCAGCTTGTTCTGTGAGAATGGGGTGACATTTGCCTAACTCCGTCCCCACCTCTCCCTTCCTGGTGCGAGAGATACTATTTTTAACCTGTGATTTTTTTTTTTCTCTTCCTGTGGGCATCAGTTTGCTACATTATATTCAGCTGCATAAAAGTGAACTGATTACTTAGTATCTTTTTAACCCCCCTTGCCAGTTGCAGCTCTAAATGTTAGTCATTTATCTGTAGATTTTTTTAAAATTTCACACTGAAAGTGTGATCATATGTCAGTTTCAGAGTTTTCTTTCTTATTCTTTGTACCTTATATTCTTTTTATTTATTTAGTGCGTTTGCCAGGACTTTCAGTTCAATGTAGAATAGCATTTAAGTGCGTCCTTGTCTTGTTCCTGATCCCAGAGGGAATTATTCTGCCATTTCACCATTAAATAGGATGTTTGCTGTAGGTGTTTGTAAATAATATATATTTTTTCTAATTAAAGCCTATTTCCCTCTAGTCCTATTGGGTTAAATTATTATCATCAATGCATATTGATAGAGATCAGTCACTATTTTGTATCGAAGGGGATGAGTCATATGATCTTTTTCTATTAATGTGAATTATATTAATCATTTTAATTATGTTAATCATTTTAACCACATTTCATTCCTAGGAGGAAATGAACTTAGTTTGTGATTATTATCTTCATTATTCATTTCTGGACTGTACTAATATTTTAATATTTTGCCCTTGTGTATATGAATGAGATCTTTTCTATATATATGTGTGTGTGTGTGTGTATACACATATATTTGAGTTTTGAGTACTTTTCTGGTCTTGGAAATACACAGGAAAACAGCACCCCCACACACCCCCCAAGATGGAATTATGAATCCTTTACTTAGTTGGTGAATCTGTCTGTAAAACAATCTGCAACTTCTGTTTCCTTTGTAGGTATGTTCTAAACTGCTAATTTTTTTCTTTAATGACTGGATGTAAACAGTTTTTGTGTTTATATTCATTTATTTATTTTATTTTATTTTATTTTTTGGTCCTGCAGCAGGCGGGATCTTAGCTCCCTGACCAGGGATCGAACCCGCGCCCCCTGCGTTGGAAGCGCAGAGTCTTAACCACTGGACCACCAGGGAAGTCCCTATATTTTTTAATTTTTTAAACATTTTTTTCACTTTATTATTTTTTTAATTGAAGTATAGTTGATTTACAATGTTGTGTTAATTTCTGCTGTACAGCAAAGTGACTCAGTTATATACATATATACATTCTTTTTTAATATTCTTTTCCATTATGGTTTATCCCAGGATATTGAATATAGTTCCCTGTGCTATACAATAGGATCTTGTTGTTTATCCATTCTATATGTAATAGTTTGCATCCGCTAACCCCAAACGCCTTGTCTATCCCTCTCCCACCCTCTCTCCCCCTTGGTAACCACAAATCTGTTCTCTATATCTGTGAGTCTGTTTCTGTTTTGTAGATAGTTTCATTTGTGCCATATTTTAGATCCACATATAAGTGAAATCATATGGTATTTGTCTTTCTCTTTCTGACTTACTTTACTTAGTATGATAATTTCTAGTTGCATCCATGTTGCTGCAGATAGCATTATTCCCTTCTCTTTTTTATGGCTGAGTAGTATTCCATTGTATATATGTACCACATCTTCTTTATCCATTCATCTGTTCATGGACATTTAGATTGTTTCCATGCCTTGGCTATTGTGAATAGTGCTGCTTTGAACATAGAGGTGCATGTATCTTTTTGAGTTATAGTTTTCTCTGGGTATATGCCCAGGAGTGGGATTGCTGGGTCATATGTTAATTCTATTTTTAGTTTTTTGAGGAACTTCCATACTGTTTTCCATAGTGGCTGCACCAACTTACATTCCCACTAACAGTGTAGGAGGGTTCCCTTTTCTACACACCCTCTCCAGTGCTTGTTATCTGTAGACTTTTTAATGATGGCCATTCTGACCAGTGTGAGGTGGGGTACCTCATTATAGTTTTGATTTGCATTTCTCTAACAATTAGCATTGTTGAGCATCTTTTCATGTGCCTATTTGCCATCTGTATGTCTTTGGAGAAATGTCTATTTAGGTCTTCTGCCGTTTTTTTTTTTTTGGCTGTGTGGCATGTGGGATCTTAGTTCTCCGACCAGGGATCAAACCCGTGCCTCCTGCATTGGAAGCATGGAATCTTAACCACTGGACTGCCAGGGAAGTCCTTCTGCCCATTTTTTGATTGGGTTGTTTGTTTTTTTGTTGTTGAGTTGTATGAGCTGTTTGTGTATTTTTGAAATTAAGCCTTGCTGGTTGCATTATTTGTAAATATTTTCTTCCATTCCATAGGTTGTCTTTTCGTTTTGTTTATGGTTTCCTTTGCTGTGCAAAAGCTTGTAAGTTTGATTAGGTCCCATTTATTTTTGTTTTTATTTCTGTTGCCTTGGGAGACTGACCTAAGAAAACATTGGTACAATTAATGTTGGAAAATGCTTTGCCTATGATCTCTTCTAGGAGTTTTATGGTGTCACATCTTATGTTTAAGTCTTTAAGCCATTTTCAGTTTGTTTTTGTGTATGGTGAGAGGGTGTGTTCTTTTTTTAAAAATTTTTATGGGAGTATAGCTGATTTACAATTTTGTGTTAGTTTCAGGTGTACAGCAAAGTGAGTCAGTTACACATATACATATATCTACTCTTTTTTAGAGTCTTTTCCCATATAGGTCATTACAGAGTACTGAGTAGAGTTCCTGTGCTATACAGTAGGCCCTTATTAGTTATCTATTTTATATATAGTAGTGTGTATATTGTCAGTCCCAATCTCCCACTTTATCCCTCTCCCTCCTTGCCCCCTTGGTAACCATAAGTTTGTTTTATACATCTGTGACTCTATTTCTGTTTTGTAAATAAGTTCATTTGTACCTTTTTTTAGATTCCACATGTAAGCAATATCATATGATATTTGTCTTTCTCTGTCTGACTTACTTCACTCAGTATGACAGTCTCTAGGTCCATCCACGTTGCTGCAAATGGCATTATTTCATTCTTTTTTATGGCTGACTAATATTCCACTGTATATAGGTACTGCATTTTCTTTATCCACTCCTCTGTTGATGGACATTTAGGTTGCTTCCATGTCTTGGCTATTGTAAATAGTGCTGCAGTGAACTTTGGGGTACATGTATCTTTTTGAATTATGGTTTTCTCCAGATATATGCCCAGGAGTGGGATTGCTGGATCATATGGTAGTTCTATATTTAGTTTTTTAAGGAACCTCCATACTGTTCTCCATAGTGGCTGTACCAATTTACATTCCCACCAACAGTGTAGGAGGTTTCCCTTTTCTCCACAGGAGAGGTTGTGTTCTAATTTCACTGATTTACATGCAGCTGTCCAACTTTCCTAGCTACACTTGCTGAAGAGACTGTCTTTTTCCCATTGTGTATTCTTGCCTCCTTTGTTGAAGATTAATTGACCGTAGGCGTGTGGGTTTATTTCTGGGCTCTCTGTTCTGTTCCATTGATCTGTATGTCTGTTTTTGTACCAATACCACACTGTTTTGATTACTGTAGCTTTGTAGTATTGTCTGAAGCCTAGGAGGGTTATGCCTTTCGCTTTGTTCTTTTTCCTCAGGATTGCTTTGGCAATTCTGGGTCTTTTATGGTTCCATATAAATTTTAGGATTATTTATTCTAGTTCTGTAATGTCATGGGTAATTTGATAGGGATGGCATTAAATCTGTAGATTGCTTTGGGTAGTATTGCCATTTTAGCTTTTCGGATTCTGTTTAAGTTTTTTAAAATATTGTTAATTTTGTCATATACTCATTTTTTTTCTAAACCTTTATGCTGTTCTTTTTCTGCCCTTATAAGTCAATGGTTAACCCATTGATACTGATTTTTCTTCTATAGGAATTGATGATTTTTGTAAATACAATTAACCCTTGAGCAACATGGGTTTGAAATGCATGTGTCCACTTATATGCAGATTTTTTTCAGTACTAAATACTACAATACTACAGGATCAGTGGTTGGTTGAATCCTTGGATACTGAAGGCTGACTATGAGTTATACTCGAATTTTCCACTGCCGGAGGGTTGGTGCCCCAACCCCTGCAGTTGTTCAAGGGTCAGTTGTATATAAATATATGTACCACACCAGCCATGGATTTCTAGTGTTATCTGAAACAGTGATTTTAATTTCTTGCTTCTACCCTGTCACATAAGTAGTCCTGATTAGCTAAAGATAAATATGTGTGTATCTCCTTATCCCTATAATGTGATGCATTTTTATATAGCATATACCACCACCTGATAATATTTTGTTAATTTAGTGGTCCTCCTTCAAACGACCCAGGCACTTTAGGATTTTTCTGTTTTGTTCAGTGCTGTGTCTCCTGTGACTGCACGTAGTAGGACAGGGTGAATATTACCTAAATAAATATGAGATGAAGGAGCAGGAGGTAAGGGCCTTAAGGGAAGCATCCTTGCTGAAGACATAGGGCTTAGTCAAAAGAAGGAGCTCAAAGATAAAACACTTGAATAGAATACTTCATTTGTCTACTCTCCATAGTGTGCCCAACAGGGTTCTAGGCCAGACCCTGGTAATGTTAGGGCATAAGGGCCTCACTGACAACTAAATTGTAAAGTATATGTTCAGAAATACACTCATTGGGCATTTAGGCTTTGAAGGTAAATACACGTGCATACACACAGCTCCTCAGCAGCTTTCTAGTTGGGTAGCATTGAACACATAGTTAAGTGACTCTTTCCAAGATTCTTCAACTATAAACTGGTTGTGTTACTATCTGGTTTGCAGAGTTTCTATGAATAATCTTTTTGCAGAGGTATGGGCATCTCTTTGCCAAGTCATACTCATATCTTGGTTGCTCAAATGGAACATGTTGTTAGTAAAGAATGTTACAGTTTGTATTGGCTTTAAAATATATACTTCATCCACGGTAGTGGAAGAAACTGTTGCATTTTCGTTATTTGAAATTTGTGCAGTAGTGCTACAGATATCACTGTGAGAGATGACACACACTGCTAACTTCACTCCGAGTGTTCTTGTTCTGCTGCTGCTCTACCTCCTGTACAATTCCTGCAGAATTGAATAGGAGAAGTCTTCTCTGCCACCTGCATGTGGAATTCAGTCAGTTGATGCTGTTTCTCAAAAACCAGGTTTTGGGGACCCTGCAGCCCTTGTGGGAGAGGGTCTAGTAGTCAGGGGCTGAGCAGTAATACATGTTAGCCTGCCAAGCAGTGCAGAAATAAATATTGGGAGTGGAACCCCCGGAAGTCTGGCATACAGGTCACACTTTCCTGGATTTGAGATGGTGTGTATAGTCTTACTATTGAAGGCGTTCTCTGATTTTTTTTTTTTTATGTTTTCATTATTATGATCAAATTGACAGCTAAATTTTTTTAGACTACAGTTAACTTGCTTACAAAATGGGACTCTTAACCTGTTTTTTTTTATGATCTACAAGACCCAGAGGACTGTTTTATAGCTCTAGAGGAGATAAGATTGCTCTAACTTTTTTTTTCCCCCTCTATTTTCTTACAAGATTGATGTGTGTTTGTTTGGGTGTCTTGGGGCTATGCATGTCTCTGTGTGTGTGTGTTTTGAGGGGAGTGATTACTCCTAACAGATGTGCTGCAAAATCCACAGTCTTGATTATGGAAGTTGTGGGGAGACCCAGATTCTCGTGTCTTCTTTCTCTTGCCTCAGCTCTAACTTCTCAATACTCTGTCTTTCTTCATGAAGGGAACATGGAGGAAGAAAGAACAGCTGCTGAGTTACAGAAAAATATGACACAGGTAAGTAAGAGTTAATAATTCTCCAAAAGAATATTTCAGTTCCCCCGGGCCATCGATCTCCTAACTGTTCAGAGCAGGGGTCAGTAACCTGTTCCTGCATTGGGCCACATAGTAAGCATTTTAGGCTTTGAAGGCCATAGAGTTTCTGTTTTACTCAGTTCTGCCATTTTAGTGTGAAAGCAGCCATATACAGTGTATAAACAAATGTTTTATTGTGTTCCAATAAACCTTTACTTACATAAATAGATGATAGGCTGAATTTAGCTCATGTTGTATAATTTACAGCCCCCTGGCCTTGAGTGCAAGAAAATGTGGCTGGCTGTGGGCCTGGGTTGAATGTTGTGCTTCTTGCAGACTCCTGGGCCCCAGGTTTGTGGGGAAAGAAGAAAAAGAAAAAGAAAAGCTCTCTGTCCCTCAGTGTGTTTTAATTCATTAAAACCTCATCCAGATTTGACCCAGTGTTTTGTGTTGTGCTGGTTGCTATGGTGGAATATAAGGAAGCAGTGAAATTGTTTCTGTAACAAGGAATTTTTGCTGGTTTCAATGTGGAAATTATTTCATTTCTAGAGCATTTCTCTCATTTCTGCTATATCCTCTGGATGTTCTGGATTATTGTAAGACTGGAATTGGTCACCATCAAACTGTGGAAAGATAAATTTATTGTTTCAAAAGTGTTGTTAAATCTGTGAGAAAATTTGATCAGTCAGGATGCTTATGTAGAACGAAGAAGATCTGATGACTGAATCCTAGGGCAGATGTTGGGAGAATAGAATCTTCTGAACTTCCTATGAATTGATTCTCAGTTCCTCAGTATTTCCAGGCTCATTCATCCTCCTGCACACACTGGGGGAGTTGGCACTTTTCTGAACAAAATATGTGGAATGTTTTAGGAACCAGTGGTCTTTGAGGATGTGGCTGTGGACTTTACCCAGGAGGAGTGGGCTTTGCTAGATCTCACTCAGAGAAACCTCTACAGAGATGTGATGCTGGAAAACTTCCGGAACCTGGCCTCATTAGGTAAGGATGGCAACATTCCTTCATTTAGTCGTTTAGAAAACAGTTTTATCTTATTAATTGAGTTTGTTCTAGGATTTGGGTTGAGGAATTGGAATAAATTGGTAAATAAGACAGACATGGTCACTGACCCCAAGGAACTTACAGTCTAGTGGCTTCACCATGAAAATAAACAATAACAATGCATATTGTTAAAATATTCTACCAGTATAAAACAACAACAAAAAAAGAATCAGTGGAAATCTCCTTATCCATTCTGACACTGGCACTGAATGCAGAGTTTTCATTTCATCCAGTGTTACAAAGATGCTGTTGGTCTTATTTTTCTTCATTCAATCATTCTTTCATTCATTAAGCATTTTTTTGAGGGTGAACTCTATATCAAACCCTTTTGAATGTATACTATAAAAAACAAGATGTCCCTGTATTCAAAATGCTTAGGTGTAATGGGCAAGAAGATAAATATGAAATTAACATAAAAAAAGAAAGAAAATAAACATGTATATTGAACTGACTTTCTCTTTTTCTTGTGGTTGGAAGCCTCAAGGCTTATTAAGTGTAGAAATTGTGGGCACAGACTTCAGGGGTCACTTTGGGGCACAGGGAGAAAATTGGTGGTTTGGGACCTTTTGAGAATTTTACTGCTGTTAATGTCCTGTACCCAGAGACCACCAGTTAAGCAAGTTGGGTTTATTACTTGGAGCAGTGAGGGAGAACACATGCCATGGGGAGCCATGGTGTGTCTCAGAAAGAAGGTGTTAGAAAGTAAATATTATCGGATTTGTGTACTTAGGTTGAATGACTTGGGGGTAGGTCTATGGAAGCAGGCTGTATTGGTTTCCTAGGCCTTCCATAACAAAGCACCACAAACTGGGTGGCTAAGAACAACAGAACCTTATTCTTTTAAATTTCTGGAGGTTGGAAGTCTGAAATCAGGGTGTCATGATCCTTCCGAAGGTTCAGGAAAAATCCCTCCTGTCCCCTTCCTAGCTGTTGGTGGTTGCCAGCAATCCTTGGCTTGCAGCTGCATCACTCTGATCTCTGCCTCCATCTTCACACGGCCTTCATCCTCTGTCTCTAAGTCTTTCTGTCCTTGTAAGGACGCCAGTCATTGCATTTAGGGCCTACCCTAATCCGGTATAACTTATCTTAACTTGATTGTATCTGCAAAGACCCTATTTCCAAATAAAGTAACATTCTGAAATTCTGGGAGGACAGGGATTTTTTTCTCAGTACACTTTATTTTTCTTAGAGCAGTTTATAGGTTCACAGCAAAATTGAGTGACAGGTACAGATAGATATTTCCCATATACCCCCTGTCCCCATACACTCACAGCCTTCCTACCAGAGTGGTATATTTGTTAGAGTTGATGAACCTACACTGACACATCATTATCACCCTAAGTCCAGAGTTTATATTAGTGTTCACTTTTGGTGTTGTACATTTTAAGGTTTGGACAAATATATAATGACATATCCACCATTATAGTATCATAAAGTAGCTTCACTACCCTTAAAAATCCTGTATCCCCTCCACCCCAATTTATCTCTCCTTCCCCACAACTCCTGGCAACCACTGATCTTTTTACTGTCTCCATAGTTTTGCCTTTTCCAGAATGTCATATAGTTGGAATCATACAGTATATATATAGCCTTTTCAGATTGGCTTCTTTCACTTAGTAATATGCATTTAAGGTTTTTCCACCTCTTTTCATGGCTGGATAACTTATTTCTTTTTAGTGCTGATTTATATTTTATTGTCTGGATGTACCACAGTCTGTTTATCCATTCACCCACTGAAGAACATTGTGATTGCTTCCAAGTTTTGGCAATTATGAATAAAGCTGCTGTAAACATCCACATGCAGGTTTTTGTGTAGACATGTTTTTAACTCCTTTGGGTAAATTCCAGGGAGTGCAATTGCCTGTATGTATGGTTAAGAGTATGTTTGGTTTTGTAAGAAACTGCCAAACTGTATTTCAAAGTGGCTGTACCATTTTGCATTCCCACCAGCTCCACATTCTCAAACTTCTTTGCTGTCAGTGTTCTGGATTTTGGCCATTCTTATAGGTGTATAGTGGTATCTCATTGTTTTGATTTGCATTTTCCTGATGACATATGATTTGGAACATCTTTTCATATGCTTATTTGCCATCTGTGTATCTTCCTTGATGAGGTATCTGTTAAGGTTTTTGGCCCATTTTTTTAATCGGGTTGTTTGTTTTCTTTATTGTTGAGTTTTAAGAATTCTGTGTATATTTTGGATAACACTTCTTGATCAGATATGTCTTTTGCAGATAATTTCTTCCAGTCTGTGGCTTTTTATTCTCTTGGCAGTTTTTTCTCAGAGCAAAAGTTTTTAATTTTAATGAAGTCCAACTTGTCAATTCTTTCTTTCATGAATTGTGTCTTTCAGGTCATTATCTGTTGACCTTAAAAATAAGATAGTTATTTTACCAACAAAAATGGTTTATTTGGGCATAGCAGAGGAATTGCAATTTAGGACAAGAAAGCTATAACAAAAGCCATAGGCAAGTCCAAAAACAAGGGAGAAGAACATAATTTTATAGAGAAAAAGGAGGAAATTGGGAGAGGTTGTTTTGGATGAAAGTCTATTGGAGAAAAATGAGAGTTCAGGGTGATGATGGTTTCATATTGGCTTAGTTGCTGGGGCAGTTGATTTCTTATAGGGGATGCAATGTACATCTTTTCCTGTCAGGATTATAACTGGTGATTCTTGATGATTCTTTTGTTGGAGTCTGTAATTGACAATTCTTCATGTAATTTGTTTTTTTATAAATTTATTTATTTTTGGCTGCATTGAGTCTTTGTTGCTGCACGCAGGCTTTCTCTATTTGCAGCGAGTGGGGGCTACTCTTCGTTGCGGTGCGCGGGCTTCTCATTTTGGTGGCTTCTTGTTGTGGAGCATGGGCTCTAGGCACGTGGACTTCAGTAGTTGTGGCATGTGGACTTCAGTAGTTGTGGCACGTGGGCTGAGTAGTTGTGGTTCGCGGGCTCTAGAGCGCAGGCTCAGTAGTTGTGGTGCATGGGCTTAGTTGCTCCGTGGCAAGTGGGATCTTCCCGGACCAGGGCTTGAACTGGTGACCCCTGCATTGGCAGGTGGATTCTTAACCACTGCACCACCAGGGAAGCCCTCTTCCTATAATTGATGTCCTGTGGAACTGCATGAAAGCTTCCCCTTCTGGCCTCTCACTCCATTTTAGTGAAGTTTCCCCTGATTAATTTTCACCTATCTAACAAGTCATCGCCAAATCTTAGGTCACCTACATTTTTTCCTATGTTATCTTCTAGGAGTTCTATAGTTTTACGTTTTACATTTAGATCTGTGATCTATTTTGAGCTAATTTTTTACTCCCTATTGATGGGGCCCCAAGTTGTCCTGAAGCTTTGGATACCTCCCCCTGTATTTTGAGTTAATTTTTGCAAGAGTGTAAGGTCTGTGTCAAGATTCTTTTTTTTTTTTTAAATGTATGTTGATGTCTAGTAGTTGTTTTAGCACCGTTTGTTGGAAAGACTATATTTTTCTCCATTGTATTGCCTTTGCACCTTTGTCAAAGATAAGTTGACTATATTTATATGGGCTTATTTATGGACTCTGTATTCTGTTCTATTGATCTGTTTGGACATGAATTTTTTTTTTAATATTATGGTGTCATTTATTTATTTATTTATTTTTATTGGAGTATAGTTGCTTTACAATGTTGTGTTAGTTTCTGCTGTACAGCAAAGTGAGTCAGTTATATGTATACATATTTCCACTCTTTTTTAGATTTCCTTCCCATTTAGGTCACCACAGATCATTGAGTAGAGTTCCCTGTGCTATACAGTAGGTTCTCATTAGTTGTCTATTTTATACATAGTAGTGTATATATGGACATGAAGTTTTGAGGGGCACCGTTCAACCCAGTCCATACGTGTTCACTTTAGATTGGATGCTGACAGAAATCTGGGTGCAGGGGAAACTCTATTAGTATTTTGTGGATGGCACAGCGACTTTTTTTGTCTGTCCCTAGGCTAAATTATGAAGTAGCCTTCTTTTGTTTCATCTTATCATGATCTCAGAGTAACCTTGTCTGAGATTGGTATTCTGAGATTATTTATCTTCAACAGGAGAACAGTATGTCCTGCCTGTGAATATTGGACCAGTTTCTAATAATACTGAGGTTTAGATGTGAATGTCAGATCAGTTCTAGACATCAGACCACCCCCTTCCACCTTAAAAAAATAAATTCAACATTTTGTTGCAATTAAACTCCTACTTGCTTTAGAGTAACAGAAGAGCAAAGTTTTTGCCCTGTCTCATGGAAATGTTTATGGTTCCTCATTGTTTTCCCTCATGATATACCTTTCCACATGAACAGGGTATCCACTACACACACCCTATCTGATCTCCCAGTGGAAACAAGAGGAGGACCTGGAGATAGCAGAGAGAGGACCCACCCAGGGGGAGCATCAGGAAGGCAAGAATCCTTGGGAGAAACTGACTTGGTTGGGGGATATTACATTTGGAAAAATCAAATAAAAGCAAAGTGAAACTTTGCCTTGTCTGAGGAAGCTGATCTTCCACAGATACCTTCGATTACTATTTTGACTTTTCATCAGTCCTTTCACACTTTCATTGTTCTTGGGAAAGCCCATATTTCCTCTTTGTAATGTAGTATTCGGTCATGTGCGTTTTACCCAGTTCCTTTTTGTTTTGCTCCCCTAGGAGTACCCTATTTATGTTACCATCAGTCTCAATCTTCATGGGATTATTTCTTAGTTGCTTTGCCATTTTGACCCTGTGCTTATTGGGAAAGTCCTGAACCAGCCACACTGCCAAAAGTCCTTCTCTCATGATGCCTTTATTTTGTTGTTTCAGGTTTTGAGACTCAACTTAAAACTAATGAATTAGTCGCTCCACAAGATATTTATGGAGAAAAAATATCCAGTGAACAGAATGTAGTAAGATTAAAAAGGAGTGCTTCCTCGTTGTCCATTTTACACAAAAGCTGGGAATACCATGGTTTTGATTATCAGAACAAAAACCATGAGAGACATTTGAGGTGAGTGCCATTCATATAAGAGAACGTAGTGTCTCAGGAGAGAATCTTAAAATGTCACGAAATTTAAAAAACATGTATATAAAACTTGGTCAAAAATTGTGATTTCATATGGAATTTTCATAAGATATTTTTTCCACAAATGAGACTGAGCTCTTCCATGTTTGACACATAATTCATTTGTAAGCAACCATCAGAAAAACCCCATAAGCCAGAAACTCAGTGATAATATTGGCTATCGTAGAGCCCTCTGTGAGAACTTTCAGCTTATCATTGGACAGGGCAGAAAACAGACGTAGTCACTGAAAGTGGTAAAAATTTACTTGCTGCTAATAATGTTCTTTTTATTTTTTAAAAGAAGTCACATGGTGGAGAACATCTGTGAACATAACGAAGAAAATCAGTGTAGACAAACCTTCAGCCATATCTCAAATCTTAATATACTCAAGAGAACTACTGAAGTAAAAGCCTATGAATGCCAGGAGTGTAAAAAGGCCTTCACAGATCATTTATCCCTTAAGAATCACATAAGGTCTCACACTGGAAGCAAACCCTATCAGTGTAAGGAATGTGGGAAAGCTTTCCATTTTTTTGCTTGTTTTAAGAAGCATATGAAAACTCCCACTGAAGAGAAACCCTATGAATGTAAGGAATGTACCAAAGCCTTCAGTTGTTCTTCATTCTTTAGGGCGCATATGAGGATTCACACAGGAAAGACAAGCTACGAATGCAAGGAATGTGGGAAAACATTTAGCTGTTCTTCATCCCTTACAGAGCACAAAAGAATTCACAGTGGAGATAAGCCTTATGAATGTAAGGAGTGTGGGAAAGCATTTAGTTGTTCCTCCTCACTCTCCAAACACAAAAGAATTCACAGTGGAGATAAGCCATATGAATGTAAGGAGTGTGGGAAGGCTTTCAGTTCCTCTTCTCACCTTATAATACATATAAGAATCCATACTGGAGAGAAGCCTTATGAATGTAAAGAGTGTGGGAAAGCCTTCAGTGAGTCCTCAAAGCTCACCGTACACGTCAGAACACATACGGGAGAGAAACCCTATAAATGTAAGGAATGCGGGAAAGCCTACAATTGTCCGTCCTCCTTAAGTATCCATATGAGAAAACACACTGGGGAGAAACCCTATGAATGTCTGGAATGTGGAAAAGCCTTCTATCTTCCCACTTCCCTGAATACACATGTGAAAAATCAAAGTAGAGAGAAACCCTACGAATGTAAGGAATGTGGAAAAGCCTTCAGTTGTCCCTCGTCCTTTAGAGCACATGTGAGAGATCACACTGGAAAGGTGCAGTATGAATGTAAGGAATGTGGGAAGGCCTTTAGTCGTTCCTCATCCCTCACCGAACACTTAAGAACTCACAGTGGAGAGAAGCCTTATGAATGTAAGGAATGTGGGAAAGCCTTTATTAGTTCCTCCCACCTTACAGTACATATAAGAACTCACACTGGAGAGAAACCTTATGAATGTAAGAAATGTGGAAAAGCCTTCATTTACCCCTCAGCCCTTAGGATCCACATGAGAACGCACACTGGGGAGAAACCCTATGAATGTAAGGACTGTGGGAAAGCCTTTCGCCATTCTTCATACCTTACTGTCCACACAAGGATGCACACTGGAGAGAAACCCTTTGAATGTCTGGAATGTGGGAAAGCATTCAGTTGTCCTTCATCCTTTCGAAGACACGTAAGAAGCCACACTGGTGAGAAGCCCTATGAATGTAAGGAATGTGGGAAAGCCTTTGTTTGTCCCGCTTACTTTCGAAGACATTTGAAAACTCACACTAGAGGAAACATATAAAGTAAGGAATAAGGAAATGTCTGCAAGGCTTTTTCAGATCTTAGGCAGCACACAAGATCTCACACTGTGGAGACACCCTGTGAATGTAAGAAATAGTCGCTCATCTTTTTGAAGACTTGAGAACTCACGACTAAGAGAAAGCCTGTGTATGTAAATCATGTGGTAACACCTTCATGAACATCACTTACTGTGTTCTAAGAAAATTCATACTAGAAGCAAAGATCGGTGCTTCATCCTTAAAGTGGACTACTGCTGGCTCGTTGATTTCCAGTTTTAATTTTCTGATGAATGTTTAAGTTGATAAATTTCCTCTAATACCTTTCAGCTGTAGCTGCATATGTTTTATGAGGTGCTTTTGTTTTGGTTTGGATGTAAATGTTATTTCCATTACAGAGTTTTTTGGACCCATCGGGGAGTTGAAGTGTATTTTTTCGTATGCAGGCATGAGTGGTCTTTTTTTAATTATTATTAGTTTCTAATTAACTCTCATTGTTCTCTAAGTATGCAGTCATTGTGGTATCAACACTTCGGTATTTGTAATTTCTTTTGTAAATGGTAATTTCATTTTGATCTAGTATGGCAGAAACTGGAAATTGCCTACCCAATATTCCCCAACCCCTTTTTTTTTCTACTAAAAGATTATCAGTTTTTACTATTAAAAGCTTTTCCTGTCTAATAAGTAATCCAGTGGAAATAAGTACAAAGGTTTCGAAAGAAGAGTCTCATCTGTTATGATATTTTTGTATTTTGTTCTTTGTCCTTGCTCATGACTGGGAATTGGACCCAATGTTTTGAATTTTTATAAAAGAGACCTTGTGACAGGAAAACTAGAAGTTGGTTGGGCTGGCTTATGTTGTGTTACTTTGGACATGGCTGGGACTACATTTCCCAGAATTACTTCCTTATCCAGTTCCAGGTTAGAGTTGTCTAAAATAAGAGTTTATGTGAGAATTGGAAGGCAGAGGGAAGAAGCCATTATTCTGAGTTTAGCGGGGCCATGAGACAGGAAGACACATGCATAGGTCCTGGTAAGCTCCAGTTTCCAGCTCATTTTCCTAATTGTTGGATCCACTGATCAGTACTGGCTCAAAACAGAACATTAAATGCGTGACTTAAGTTATCTCAGAGGCAGCAACTCCATAGACATTTCCATAAATTCCTCTGTCATGTCCATACACAGCTTCTTGGATTTTTTCTGGCAAGTTCTTGCATTGTAATTTTGCTGATATTACAGCCCCTCTGGCATATCAACTGACTGTATAGAGTTGGCCCCAGTTTGGAGCAGGATTGTTGTCATCTGCATAGTCCAGCCCCGTCATGTCACTCTGCTCAAGGGGAAAAGACACATCTGTGCAAGTTCCCTGTGATCTCAAGACATGAAGAAGAGCTGTGGACAATGAGGAAGACCAGGTATAATTGAAGTAAGCATCAGACAGGTGTCATCCCATTTTAGTGGAGGAAAGTTTATATTTAACACCTTCAAACGGGGAAGAGTGTACTCCTTTTTTATTTGAGAAGATGAAAGCTATTTGGTTTATGCTGCTTCAGGTACATTTAGCTACACTTTTTCCTTCCATTTTATTTCCCATTTACCTCAAAACGTACAGCTGTACCACTTCCCCTTAATCATCTTTTACTGCTTTGTTAAGGCATACATACACTAATATGTATGAAGTGTGCTAATCTTAAGTGTACAGCTTGATGAAATTTCACATTGTATATACCCTGATAAACATAGAACGTTTCCAGGATTCCAGAAAGGTCATTCATTTGCCTTCTCAATAATTGCTCCATAGAGGCAACTGCAATTTTGGCTTTTATTATAATTTATTAGGTTTGCTTGTTCTTGATCGTCATGTAAATGTTAAAATACAGTATGCACAGTTATGCATTTGGCTTCTTTTCTCAACATAACGTCTAATTTGCCTTTTAATTGCTCTTTTGGCAGACTTACGAACTTATTTCTCTTGGTATATGCTATGTATATAGGGATGAAATTATTGAATCATAGGATAGACTTTATGTTTAGTTTTGGTAGGTATTCCAGTTTTCCAGAAAGTTTGATTCCACTTGTACTCCTAAAAGCTATGCATGAAAGTCCCAATTGTTCCACATACCTGGTCAGCACTTTCTAATTTAGCCATTCAACACAGGATATGCTAATATCTTGTTTTTGGTTTTAATTTGCATTTACCTGATATGTAATAATGGTGAATACTTTTTTATGTGCTTGTTGGCTATTTGGATACCTTTTTTTTTTTTTTGGCTGTGCCACACGGCTTGCAGGATCTCAGTTCCCTGACCAGGGATTGAACCCAGGCCACGGCAGTGAAAGCTCAGAATCCTAACCACTAGGCCACCAGAGAACCTCCTGGATATCTTCTTTTATGAGGGTACCTATTGAAGCATTTCACTCATTTTTGGTTCCTTTTTTATTTGAAGGGTTTCCTGTGGTTACTTGTCCTTTTTTAATGTATGTGTATCTCTGTTTATATCTAGTTACATACATATATGTTAAACATGTTATAATACATGTAAATTATGTGTATTATATATATGTGTATGTATTGCAGATAACTTTTCCCAGTCTCTGACATGTCTTCATGCTTTTCATTTTTGTAAACTATAAAGGGAATTTATTGGTTTGATTACTGAAAAATCCTTGGGTATAAGTAACTTCAGAGGTGCCTGGGTCCTGGAGCTAAAAAGATGTTATCTGGATGAGTTCTGTTTCCATGTCTTGTCTGTGCATCTTTCTGCGTTAGCTATTCTTCCTTGTGGGCTCTTTTTTACAGTGGCCCTCAGAAGATCCAGGCTGCTTTCTTTCTGGGTTGAAGTCTCAGGGAGAAGAGAGTGATTGTCTTTCTGAATAATTCCAATGATTATTACAGTTGAATCTGATTGGCTCACTTGCCAACTGTTGTCAAATCACTGTGGCCAGAGGAATGTAATTCTCTAGTTTGTTTAGGACTGGCTTCCATACTCATCCAGAAAAGGAGAGTGGAGTCAGTCCTAACTGAATCATAGGGTCCTGGCAATTGTGATGTATATGGTGAAGGGCAGGAGACAGCAGGGGGCAGGTAGGGTGTAGAAATAGAGGTAATAACATCAGCTAACACAATATGCTTATTCTGGTCTTAGCACTGGGAGGGAACTATGAAGTCTGGGGACTCTCAGCCAAGGCTAAGTAGTTCTAGAAATCCTTTCAGAAAGGTTCGATTCCATCTGTTACCATCTCTTTAGATTGCTAAGATGGTTTCTCAATCTTTACTTGGCTTTGCAGTATTTTTGGATATCCGGTAGCAAGAGCCTTCCAACTTTTTTATTCATCAGAATTGTCTTCCTTCTCTATTCCTGATTTGATTCTATATTAATTTTAGATCTTATCAATTTTCACGTATCTGGGACTTTGCTTGGAATTGCATTGACTTTAGAGAATAACCTGAATAAAATTGACATCTTTACAATACTGAGCCTTCTAACTGATGAACATAATATAATTATCCATTTATCTAGGTCGTCTTTAATTCCTCTTAACAGTGTTTTGTAGTTTTAATTGTAGAGGTCTTGAAGTAACTTTGTTTAATTTATTTCTAGGTATGTGGTATATTTTCCTTTGTAAATATTTTTATTTTTCGATTTTGGGGGCTAGCACATAGGATTGCAATTTCTTTTTGTACATTGATCTTTTATCCATGACATTTATAAATTCAATTATTTATTCAAATAGTTTATGAATTATTTTGGATTTTCTGTGTATACAATCCTGTCAGTGCCAATAAAAGAAAGTCTTACTTGATTTCTAAACTTTACCTTTTATTTTTCTTGCCTCATTGCTTTATAGTGATAAATAGAAATGGTATAAATGAACATCTTTGCCTTGTTCCTGATGTTAGGAGAAAGTATTCCATATTTTACCATTAAGTATAATAATAGCTGTAAGTTTTTCATAGATAACTTTTTTAAATGAAAGGAATTCTATTCCTCGATTGTCAAGAGTTTTTTTTTTAATCATCAGTGATATTGAATTTTATCTAGTGCCTTTTCTGTCTATGTCAGAGTCTTTAAAAACTCCTTTGGTCTCTTAATGTGGTGAATTACTACATTCCTTGATTTTCAGATGGTAAAACAAGATGTATTCCTGGAATAAACCATACTTGGAAATGGTATATATTAGCTTATTAGCCTTTTCATTTTGCTAGATTCAAAATGCTATTTAAAAAAAACTTATTTCTGTGTCTGTGTTAATGAGGCTTGTCTTGTAATTTCTTTTATGTTAATATACTTGTATGCTTTGTATCAGGTTTACGCTGCTTCATAAAAGAAGTTGGAAATTGTTTTGAAACACTTTATATGAAATTTAAACTATCTACTATCTATTTTTTATGTGTTTGGAAAAATTCACCTGGGAATCTAGTATTGGGTTTTCTTCTTAGGAAGCTTCTGTAAGATAGTTTCACTCGTGAATTACATCAAACGTATAAATAGACAAAAGTTTATTTAAAATTTTTATTTGTTTTTGTGTTAGTTTTGCTAAATTGTATCTGTCCATTCCATAACTTTCCAAATTTGTTGGCATAAAGTTATTCATAATATCCTATAATTTCTTTTTAATGTCTGAAAGCTGTAATTATATCCCCTTTTTCATTCCTAATCTTGGTAGTTTATGTGGTCCCTTTTTTTTCTTCATCTTGGTAGGTATTTTGATATGTCAATTTTTTTTGAAGAACCAACTCTCAGTTTATTATGCTTCTATTTCTTTAATTTTTGGTCTTATTCCTTCTACTGAATTTGGGTTTAATTTTCTCTTATTTCCCTAGCTATTTGCAATAGTCGCTTGTATCAGTACCTGCCTTCTACTGTGTTCAGTTTGCTTATATAACCATCCAATCAGAATATTCTACTATTAACATTATCAGTTGCAATGCATTTGAGATATATGCAGAGGATCACCTTTATGTGCCTGTTATCATAAGGCCATATGGTTTCCTTGTTGGAATGGAAAGAAAACTGGACTGGAATCAAGACACCTGATTTCTAGTCTTCACTTTTCAACTCTACCTCTGTGACCTTCGAAAAAAGTCATTTAAGCTTTCTGGTCCTTAGTTTGGTTGTGTGTGTGTGTGTGTGTGTGTGTGTGTGTGTGTTAAACTCTTTATTATGAAATCATTACAAGTTCATATTTTTGTAAAAAAAAAAATGTATATGGAAGTCCCATGTATTCATCACCCAGTTTCCTCCAGTGGAAATCCACAGAACTTATTCAGATTTCACCAATTTTAAATACGTGTGTGTGTGTTTGCAGTTTTAGCACTTGTGTAGATTAATGGAACCACTAACCACAATCAAGATACAGAACTGTTCCATTACCACAAAAGAACTCCCTCTTAGGCTACTTCTTTGAAGTCACACCCAAACCTCTCTGTCACTAGCCCTGACAACCACTAATCTGTTCTTCATTTCTATAATTTTACTTCAAGAATGTTATATTAATGGAATCATACATTATATAACCTTCTGAGATAGACTTGTCGCTCAGCATAATCCCCTTCAGATTCATCCAAGTTCTTGTGTGTAGCCGTGTTTGTTTTCATTGCTGAGATGTTAGTGATAGATTTTTTGGAGATGCTCTTCATCAAATTAAGTTACCCTCTTCCTAGTTTGCAGAGATGTAAAAAAAAAAAAAAACCCTGAATATCATGAATAGGTTTTGGGGTTTGTCATGTCTTTTCTGCACCAATTGATATGACCATGGCCTGTTTTTTTGTTTGATTGGTTTTTGGTTTTTTTTTTTTAAGTATAGTTGATTTCCAATGTTGTGATAGTTTCAGGTATATAGCAAAATGATTCAGTTATCCGTATATAGGTTATTACAAGGTATTGAATATAGTTCACTGTGCTGTACAGTAAATCCTTGTTGCTTATCTATGACCATAGCCTGTTGATATGATGGATTCCATTGATTTTCATGTAATGGACCAAACTTGCACATCTGGAATGCGTCTCCAGTTGTGATGTGGAATTCCTTTTACATATTGCTGGATTCAGCTTATTAACATTTTGTTGAGGATTTTTGTGTCTAAGTTCATGAAATATATTGGTCTATAGTTTTCTTTCTTGGCCTTTCTTTGACTTTTTTTTTTTTTTTAATTTGGCCACGCCACGCATCATGTCGGATCTTAGTTCCCTGACCAGGGATTGAACCCACAGCCCCTGCATTGGAAGCGCAGAGTCTTAACCACTGGACCGCCAGGGAAGTCCCTGACTGGTTTTTATATTTATTCTTAAAATTTATTTTATTTATTTATTTTTGGCTACTTTGGGTCTTTGTTGCTGCGTGGGCTTTCTCTAGTTGCAGTGAGTGGGAGCTGCTCTTCGTTGCAGTGCATGTGCTTCTCACTGCAGTGGCTTCTCTTTGTTGCAGAGCATGGGCTCTAGGTGCACAGCCTTCAGTAGTTGTGCACACAGGCTCTGTAGTTGTGGCTCGTGGGCTCTAGAGCGCAGGCTCAGTAGTTGCGGCACAGGGGCTTAGTTGCTCCATGGCACGTGGGATCTTCCCATACCAGGGATCGAACCTGTGTCCCCTGCATTGGCAGGCAGATTCTTAACCATTGCACCACCAGGGAAGTCCTGCGACTGGTTTTTATATCAAGGCATTACTGCCTTCACAAAGTGAGTTGGAAAGTGTTCCCTCTCCTTTTATGGATTGTGTAAAATTGGTGCTAATCTTCTTTAAATATTTGGCAAATTTTTCCAGTGAGATTATCTAGGGCTGGTGATTTCTTTGTGGGGGAGTTTTAAAATTACTAATTCAATGCCTTTAATGGTTGTAGGACTATTCAGGTTATCTATTTAATTGTGGTTGTGTGTTATTGATATTTTTCAAAAAACCCAGCTTTTTCTTTCATTGAGTTTCTCTGTTTTCCTGTTTTCAATTTTGTTGATTTCTGCTCTTATTTATTCCCTTCCTTCTGCTTGTTTTTGGTTTTTTGCTCTTCTTTTTTCTAGGGTTTTTTTTTTTTTTTGAGATGGGAGTTTAGATCATTGACTTGAGATGTCTCTTCTAGTGAAAGCATTTAGTGCTGTAAATATCCATGTTGACACTGCTTTGGTTGCATTCTGCATATTTTGATATGTTATAATTTTATTTTCATTTAATTCTGTGTATTTTAAAATTTTCCTTTCAGACTTCCTTTTTGACACATGAATTATTTAGAAGGGTGCTGGTTACTTTCCATGTGTTTGGAAATTGTCCTATTGTCTTTCAGTTATTGGTTTCTAGTTAAATTCCATTGTGAACAGCAAATGTCTTTCTTGTCATTTGAATTCCAGCTTATTTTTTTAAGTGAAAAAGATGAAACATTGTAAAAATGAAGCAAAAATAGGAAGATATGAACAGAATAAATTAGGAATTTTAAACTTTAAAGATGTTTATTGAAATTAAAAAATAGAATCTTTTTTCTTTGCAAACTCTAGAGTTACAAGGTTGAAGAGAAAATTATTAATTTGAAGACAGAAATACAAAGATATAAAACATAATAGAACAGTTATGAGACCTGGAAGATACATCAAGAGATGCAATAGATAATGTGTCTAATAGGTTTCCCAGAAGAAAGAAGGATGAGAATGACATAGAAACATTTCAAGAGTAATGTCTAAGAATTTTCTGTCATTGAAGAGAGAGACCAATTCTTAAGATAGAAATATAAGCAGAAAAAACAAAACAAAACCAAGTACCTGTATATCTAGGTACTCTAACTACTGCTCAGGATACATGTGAGCAAATCAAACAAATATCATGGCCCACATGGAGTTTACATTCTAGTGAAATTAGTCAAGAAGTAAACAATGAAAGCTTTAAGGAAAAATATACTAAGGGGGATAGAGAAGACTTGGGAGGTTACAATTTTAAATTGGGTGATTCCGAAATTGAGAAATGGAGATTTGAACTAAATCATGATGGATGTGAGAAAGGGAGCAAGGTGGATATTAAGGAAGGGAAGTACAGGTAGATCAAACAACAGGAACAAACGGCTCGAGGCAGGAATGTCCCTTGTGTGCTCCAAGAATTGTGACATTGGAGTATTTGGTGAAAATTACGTGTACAAAGGTTTAAGAACCAAGGGACCTGTGACACTGCCTGAACCTTCAGATAAATTATTTTTCTCAAAATTTTGGATACATTATCCTGAGTAAAACTTAATAGCAGTGGTTCTAAGTCACTAATACTCTGAGAATCTGATGAAGCATATTGACCAGAACTTCCATAATGAATGATGCAAACGCATATAATCGTGACTATATTTTGTGAAGGTTCTCAAAGCTCCTGTAATTCCATACCTGGAATCCAATTTAGGAATAGAGTATTACACTCCTGTTGAGAGACTGTAAATGTGGAGTTGAGAGTCTAGTGATACATGTCTGTTGCCTCTGGCAAGATAAGACTCTTAAATAGGCCAGTGTATACAGCAGTGGTTCTCAACCAGGGGCAATTTTACCCACCAGGTGACATTTGGCAGTGTCTGGAGACATTTTTGGATGTCACAATGGGTGGTAGTGTGGTGTGTGTGTGTTCCTGGTATCTGGTGAGTAGAGACCAGGACTGCTGCAAGGCACAGGATAGTCCCCCAAACAAAGAATTATCTGGCCCCAAATGCCGTAGTGCTTAGATTGAGAAAGCCCAGTATACTGCTAGTCTGTTTCTATGGCAGCCTCCATCTCTACTGAGGTTTGGTATCAGTGGTTCCAAGGGAAACCCTGAGCCCTAATTTGCAGGAATGCCTTAATTTTCATCACCTAGGGAACAGCAAGAGTCCTGAGTGTCCATTGATTAAAGCCGGGGATCTATATATATTTGCCTACAATTTTTGAATGCTCAATAGTGACCACTCTTAATAGATCTATCCTTTCGTTCCTTCAGTGGTTGCTTCTCATGGTCTAAGTACCATGGCCTTCACTCCCACATTGTAGAAAATTAATGGCCCCATTTCTTCTCTCCTTGTGTATTCAAGCCCTTTGTCATGTGACGTGTTTTGGCCAATGGAATGTTAGCCAGCAAAATGTGAACAGAGGCTTAAAACGTGCTGGTGCAGTTGTGCTTGTTAACTTTAGCATCTCTGGCATTACTACAGGACACATGAGTGAACCATCCAAGAGGAGCTAAATAGCCCAGTGCAGATCAGCCAACCCACAGATTTGTGAGCTCAATAAATGCTTGATGTTGGTTTGCTTCTGAGGTTTTTGTAGTTATTTGTTTTGCAGCATATTGTAGCAATAGCTAATTGATACACACATATAGGCTAACAATTCTCAAATTTAAATCCATGGTTGAGAACTCTCCTTCGGGTTCCAAATATATGTTTGGACATCTAATAGGCAACTTAAAAATAACATGTCCAAAATAGAACTCTTCTTTAGCAAGCTACCCTTATTGACCCTGTTTTACCCTTATAAATGACGTCCATATCTCCTCAGTAGTTAAAGTAAAATTTATGACTAGTCCTGGATTCCTTCCTTTAAAGTGACTGACACTTCATAATGACTCAAATATTTGTTGAATAAATACATTTACCTGTGCTTTCTGCTAATAGGGTATATAGGACACAATGTTCTGATCAGATCTATCCTGCAATTCATCATACACATTATTTTGTGAAATATGATAAGAATTCTAAACCCAGCACCTCCCTCTGTGAGGCCAGATTATCCAGAGAAGCTCTAAATTACCTGCTCTTCTGTTACCTTTCTCAATCATAAAATATATTTTAAGGCTAATATATGTTTTTTTTAATCTGGAAGGTGTTAAAAAGTAGACAAGGGACAAGAAACAGTTTTTGTGTTTAGGACAGATATATTATCAACACTAGCCATAAATTAAATCAAAGCCATTCAGTAGCATCAAAGGTGCACATAGGAAGTGCTACTGCAGTGGCTGCGGTGGGACCACATCCTTTCTGTGGGACCAGAAACACTTCCTTTTCTGTCCCAAGTTTTTAGACCATGGAGGAGTTTAGAAGACAGATTTAGAGAGAGCTTTGAAGAGAAGGGGCTTATTTGGTTTTATGATAAGAGAGAAGAAGTAAGAGAAAATAATATTTAACATTTCATGAGTTTCACTCTGTGTCATTCACTCTCTTAATATTTAAGATATTTCTATATATTAACGTATTTGATCATCACAAAAACCTTATGAGGCAGATACTTATTATCCACCTAACACACCATAGTGAAATAGCAGAAATGAGCTCAAATAATTGGCCAGTGTTGTATATTTAGTACATAGGGGAACTATGTCTGAATCCAGAAACCATGGTTTTTATTACTATACTATACTGCCTCCAGAGATCAAAGAATTCTGAAGAACCAGTTAGGACAATCAGGCTTGTGTGTGGTTGGACAGGGAACTATTAGGGTCAGCTGGGGCTGAGAGCATTTTCATGTAACCTTCACTTAGCATCTTCTGGGCAAGCACCAGATATCTTTTCAACCATCCACAGCATATGGGCTCCTTATATTATGGAAGGAGTGTGGTTACAAGGGAAGGAAAGAGTCCAGTCAATAAAGTATGAGACGAACATTGCTTTATCTTTGAGTGAAAACATATGCTTGTTGTTAGCATTATATAAATATTATTAGTTTGATTCAACTGAACTAGTTAAGGTTTATTGAGCTCTGTGTCAGGCACTGTTTGAAGCACTTTATAGCTCTAATGCATTTTCTCTTCACACACACACACACACACACACACACACACACACAGAAAACACTTTGAGATAGATGCTGTCATTATCCACATTTCACAGATAGGGAAATTGAGGCAGAGAAACTAAGGAGTTGGCCCAAGGTCACACAACTGGCAGCTAAAATCTGCCTGGCCTCAGAATTCACACGTGTAACCACCATGTGTTACTACAGTTGACCCTTGAACAATGCTGCAGTTAGGGGCACCAACATGGAGCAGTAGAAAATCCATGTATTACTACAGTTGACCCTTCATGTAAGTGATTCTGTATTCGCAGATTCAACCAACTGATCACATAGTACTATGGTCTGTGTGTAAGTGGACCTGCATTGTTCAAACCAGTGTTCAAGGGTCAACTGTACTCAAAAGAGGAATTAGTGGAAATAGTATTTTTTCTGTTGCACAGCAACAAACACTGACAGTTTTTAGGTCCATTTTCTAATTCAAAGTACACTTCCAAATAGTAATAACTTCATATACTTAACATTTGTTAAACATTTACCACGTGCCACACACTCACGAATCATCTTTTTATTATTTACTTTAAGAAATGAATTGCAAGATTTAATTTTATGTATTGATTATGCTTCTGATTTGAAGATGAACGTCTGCCTGGAGTAATCCTTTTATTTTTGTTCTGTCTTGTTTTCCCTTAATACATTAAAAAATATATATTGGGCACTGTCCTGGTGACACAATGGTTAAGAAGCTGCCTGCCAATGCAGGGGACACGGATTCGAGCCCTGGTCCGGGAAGATCCCACATGCCGCGGAGCAACTAAGCCCATGCGCCACAACTACTGAGCCTGTGCTCTAGAGCCCGCGAGCCACAAGTACTGAAGCCTGCATGCCACAGCTACTGAGCCCACATGCCACAACTACTGAAGCCTGCACTCCTAGAGCCCGTGCTCCACAACAAAGAGAAGCCACCAAAATGAGAAGCCCGCACACCGCAACAACGAGTAGCCCCTGCTCACTGCAACTAGAGAAAGCCTACGCCCAGCAATGAAGACGCAACGCAGCCATAAATAAATAAATAAATAAATTTATTTATTTAAAAAAAATTGAAGTTAGTTGACATACGATATTAGGTTACTTTCAGGTGTACAACAGTGATTTGACAGTCAAATCCATTATGAAATGATCACCATGATAAGTCTAGTAATCATCTGTCACCACAAAAATTATTTGTGTTATTGACTATATTCCTTATGCTGTATATTACATCCCTTTGACTTATTTTGTACCTGGAAGTTTGTACCTCTTAATCCTCTTCACATTTTTTGCGCTTTTCCCCACCACCCTCCCCTCTGGCAACCACCAGTTTGCTCTCTGTATCTAAAAGTCTGTTTCTGTTTTGTTTGTTCATTTGTTTTTTAGATTCCACATATGAGATCGTACAGTATTTGTTTTTCTGTTTCTGACTTATTTCCCTTAGCATAATACCCTCAAGGTCCATCCTTCCTGTTGCAAATGACATGATTTCATCCAAATCTCCACAACTTTTGATAATTGAATGACGTGTGTCTTATAAAAGGAAAATAATAGGTTCGTAGAAAGCCCATGCCATAAAAACACCCAAACCCCACTGTATGCTGTCTCTAGTCTGATGGGATATTGCTGGAAGGATGAAAGTACAGGCAGAAAAGTACCCAGTTGGGGCTTCCCTGATGGCACAGTGGTTAAGAATCCTCCTGCCAATTCAGGGTACACGGGTTTGAGCCCTGGTCTGGGAAGATCCCACATGCTGTGGAGCAGCTAAGCCCGTGCACCACAACTACTGAGCCTGTGCTCTAGAGCCCGCGAGCCACAACTTCTGAGCCCATGTGCCACAACTACTGAAGCCTGTGCGCCTAGAGCCTGTGCTCCACAGCAAGAGAAGCCACCACAATGAGAAGGCTGTGCACCGCAACAAAGAGTAGCCCCCACCCGCCGCAACTAGAGAAAGCCCACGCACAACAGCAAAGACCCAATGCAGCCAAAAACAAACAAACAAACAAATAAATAAATAAATAAAAGTATCCAGTGGGTGGAAAGAGTATTGCCTACTCTGCATTCATGTGAACTAAGGGTCTATTTAATTTTTTTTAACAGAGTTTTGTTTGTTTTTCTTGCCTACTCTGTGCCAAAGAAGTATAGGCTCTGGGCTTCCCTGGTGGCGCAGTGGTTGGGAATCTGCCTGCCAATGCAGGGGACACGGGTTCGAGCCCTGGTCTCGGAAGATCCCACATGCCGCGGAGCAACTAGGCCCGTGAGCCACAACTACTGAGCCTGCGCGTCTGGAGCCTGTGCTCCGCAACAAGAGAGGCCGTGATACTGAGAGGCCCGCGCACCGCGATGAAGAGTGCCCCCCGCTGACCGCAACTGGAGAAAGCCCTCGCACAGAAACGAAGACCCAACACTGCCAAAAATAAATAAATAAATAACTAAATTAAAAAAAAAAGAAGTATAGGCTCTGAGGAATCAGAAATGAATGAGACTCAGTCTGTTTCCCTCCAAACACTCAGTATCTACTTAGATAAGGACAAAATAAAATATCTCCTCAGATCCAGAGATATTCATACTTTAGATGACAATTTATTTTAATCAAATAGTGTGAAGCTAGCCTGTTAATAGTATCTGAAATTTATTTTGCCCTGTGTACATTCATTACATATGTAATTAAATATGTAGTTTCCAATATACTGTTTAATTCTTACAACAAAGCAGTTGTATCAACTAGGGATTGACTCAGATGACAACACTGAGGTTCAGAGATACTAGGAGCTTGCCCCATATCACTCAAGATAATAAATAGAGGAGACAAAATTAAATTCTCAGTCTCTGATGCCCATACACTAAATATCTTCACTTTGTTTCCATGCACTTCATAAAGTACAACACAGAAGTACAGTGGTCTTAACTAAAAGCACAGCTAAGAAACATCTTTTAACTGATTTCCATTTCCTAACTAAGAATGGAACCCAACACTCTGCCTTTATGTCTCCTTTAGAGATTGAGAAGGACTAAAGTACAAGAATAAAGGAGGACATGGACAGCTGAAGCGAAATCTAGGAGCAGGAGCAAGAGAGAGATCTGTGCTACATTACAATCTTCTGATCCTTCTATGAGTCCTCCCTTGATCTCAGCTCTCCTTCCTAGAGTCAATGCAGCAAGGGTACCCCTTGCCCTCCACTGAGGTCTACCGGGAACCCCTAAAAGGACAGAGGGCAGTGAACATGGGGTCTCTGCCTCAAGTGACCAGGCAAATAAAATGACAGGAGAGAATTCTGGCTAAGTGCCCTGTGTCTGGAGGCTGGATGCCTGGATTCAAACGTGAATTCACTCCTATTTTACCCCAGGACCTAATACAAGTTATATTTAAATGCTGTGCTCCCTTATTCATCTGTGAAGTGACAATACTGTTCATTCCTCTTTCTTGGTGGTGATTATGCAGATGAAATGAAACAACCTACATAGAACACTTAGCTCAGAGCCTGGAACCTAGGAAATCCTCAATGAAGAATCATGATACCATGTTTACTGTCTTATCCTCATCCACATCCTCACTTCATGATTTTGGAGTACTTAGGGGACAGTTTAGAGAGAACTGCTTCCTGCTATCGTGGGGGTAATGCCTATGGGAACTAGAACTAATGTGGGAGGAAAGCAGAACTCTGAATGAGAGCTCTTGGACCCCACCAGAACCAAGGATATAAACGTCACAGTGCCCGGAGCTGAAACTTTGCACACTAGTGCCCTACCATCTGTCTATCCCAACTGTTTTGCTTGTTCTGACCATGAGGAAACACCACTCCTGCGACCCCTCCTCCATCCACTGTCTCCCATAGCACTCACTGGGCTGTGCTGAGACCCTGCTGGTGCATGCCCAAGGGGGGCCAGTCTGCTGCCCCTCTCTGCCTGGTGAGCAATGATGGCTGAAGCTCTATCCTCAGAACTGGCAGAAAGACAGACTCCAGCCAGAGCCTCCTGATGGGGATGACCATTCTGGGAGGAGGAGACACAGGTGTGAAGCCTGCTAGACATAGACTGGCAAGCTGAAGGGCTGGAGACACAGGCTGACTATTTACAGTTGTGGGACCTTGAATGCTTGATGCACAGAGCCCCTAATTAGCTAGATTTGTCCATGCCCTCCATTTCCTGAAGACTTCATAACCTTGGGAGAACCACAAGAAGAGAAAAGTCAGTGTCCATGGTTCAGCTCGATTATTTCTGAGCCCCACGTCTTCCCAGGGGAAAGTTCACTTGGTCTCCTCTCTTCACATATCCAAAAGGCCCTTCCTGTAAAGATCAGACTTATCATTTCCTCAGCTTAAAATTCAATTGCAATATTGATTACTGAAATTGCATTCATGATGAAATAATATCAGGAATATTGGCATCTTTATTGTTAACATTTACCATGCTAGAATCCGAAAATATTTCCATGTTTGAACACTTTTATATGAGCAAGAAAACCTTCACCGTTTTCTCAACATAAGTCCTTCTCATTCCGTGTAGAGTTTAGTCCATATTAATTTTTTGTTGCTAATTTAAATTATATCCTTGGTTTTATTTATTCCTAATTGGTTTATTTTGGCATAGTAGAAGATAATTAAATTGTATATTTTCATTGTCTAGCACTCTTTATTCTAAGAGTGTCTCTAGTTGTTTTTCTTGAGTAGAAGTATATTATCTGAAGTTATTCATCATTGTGGTTTTTCCCTTTTGCATAGGCTACCTCTCCTTGTAACACAATAAAATAGTGATAGAATGGCAACATCCAAAAAAATTTTTTAAATGGGCAGAAAACCTGAATAGACTGTTTTTTAAAGGCAATATGCAAATGGCCAACAGACACATGAAAAGATATTCAACATCACTAATCATCAGGGAGAAGCATATCAAAACCACAATGAGATATCACTTCATACTTGTCCGAATGGCTATTATCAAAAAGACAAGAGATAATAAATGGTGATGAGGATGTGGAGAAAAGGGACCCCCCCCCGTACTTTTGTGGAGAATGTAAATTGGTGCAGCCACCATGGAAAACAGTATGGAGATTCCTCAAAAAATTAAAAGTAGAAGTACCAGCAGTTCCACTTCTGGGTATGTACCCAAAGAAAATGAAAACACTAATTCGAAAGGATATATGCACCCTTATGTTCATTGCAGCATTATTTACAATAGCCATGATATGGAAGCCGCCTAAGAGCCCATCAACAGATGAATGGATAAAGAAGATTGGTATATATATATATATATATATATATATATATATATATATACACATATGTATGTATATATACATAGACATACGTATGTATATATATACAATAGAATATTATAAAAAAGGATTAAATCTTGCCATTTGTAACAACATGGATGGACCTAGAGGGTATTATGTTAAGTAAAATAAGTCAGACAGAGAAAGACAAATACTGTATGATTTCACTTGTATGTGGAATCTAAAAATCAAAACAAATAAACAAACATAACTAAACAAAACAGGCATACATACAGAGGACAAACAGGTGGTTGTCAGGGAGATGGGCAGGGGGAAATAGAAATAGGAGAGGGAAATTAAGAGGTACAAATTTCAGTTTACAAAATAAATAATTCACAGATATGAAATGTACACTGTGGAAAATATAGTCAATAACTATGTAATATCTTTGTATGGTGACAGATGACAACTTGTCATGGTGATCGTTTCAAAATGTATAGAAATATCAAATCACTATATTGTGTACCAGCAACTAACATAGTGTTGTAGGTCAATTACACTTCATAAAGCAAACTCATTGAAAAAGAGATCTAATTTGTGGCCACCAGAAATGGGGAGTGGGGGAGGGAGAATTGGATGAAGGTTGTCAAAGGCGCAGACATTATGCTATAAAATAAATAAGTACTAAGTATGTAATGCACAACATGACAAAGTTAATTGACACTGCTATACATTATATATGAAAGCTGTTAAAAGAGTAAATCCTAAGAGTTCTCACCATAAGGAAAAAAACTTTTTTCTATTTCTTTAATGTTGTACCTATATGAGAAGATGGATGTTCACCAAAACTGATTATGGTCATCATTTCATGATGTATTGAAGTCAACTTATGTGGTACACCTTAAACTTATACATTACGGTATGTCAATTATATCTCAATAAAACAGGGGGGAAGAAAAGAAAGATTGAGTAACTATCATGGCCCCATTGCTAGTAGTCTAGTATCTGGATTCGAACCAGGCAGTCTAGCTTCAGGGCCAATATTCTTAATCACTAAGCAATACTGCTTCTTCAAATGCAGAATCATATGGGGCTTCAGTTAGAATCTGTGAGTTAAATGTATTTCCAATTTTTTTGCAATCTCATACAATGCACATTTAATATTTTTGTACACGTTTCTTCATTTATATGTGTAAATGTTCTTCCATAATAGCTAGTGAGAAGTTGGATAAGTAAGTGGGCTTTTAACATTCTAAAGTTATATTTATGATAACCAGAATTTATTTACCAATTTCTTATATAATTAAGCATAAGTACATTTTTAAGAGCTTTGTTGAGGTATAATTGATATACAGTAAGCCACATGATTTAATACGTTTTGACATGTGTACATACTTATAAAACCACCACCTTACTCAAGATAATAAACATATTCATCAGCCCCAGAAGTTTCCTCTTTGTCCAACGCAATTCCTCCTTGCCATCCCTCTGCCTTTCCCACCAGGCAACCACTGATTGGATTTCTGTCACTATAGAAATTTTTTTACATTTTCTAGAATTTTAAATAAATGGAATCAGGAGGAGCTTCAAGATGGCAGAAGAGTAAGACGTGGAGATCACCTTCCTCCCCACAAATACATCAGAAATACATCTACATGTGGAACAACTCCTACAGAACACCTACTGAACGCTGGCAAAAGACCTCAGACCTCCCAAAAGGCAAGAAACTCCCCACCTACCTGGGTAGGGCAAAAGAAAAAAGAAAAAACAGAGACAAAAGAATAGGGATGGGACCTGCACCAGTGGGAGGGAGCTGTGAAAGAGGAAAGGTTTCCACACACTAGGAAGCCCCTTCATGGGCGGAGACTGTGGGTGGCGGAGGGGGGAGCTTCGGAGCCACGGAGGAGAGTGCAGCAACAGGGGTGCGGAGGGCAAAGCGGAGAGATTCCCACACGGAGGCTCGGCGCCAAGCAGCACTCACCAGCCCGAGTGGCTTGTCTGCTCACACGCCAGGGCAGGCGGAGGCTGGGAGCTGAGGCTCGGGCTTCGGTCGGATCCCAGGGAGAGGACTGGGATTGGCGGCGTGAACACAGCCTGAAGGGGTTAGCACACCACAGCTAGCCGGAAGGGAGTCCGGGAAATGGTCTGGAACTGCTGAAGAAGCAAGAGACTTTTTCTTGCCTCTTTGTTTCCTGGTGCGCAAGGAGAGGGGATTAAGAGCGCCGTTTAAAAGAGCTCCAGAGACGGGCGCGAGCCGCAGCTATCAGCGCGGACCCCAGAGACGGGCATGAGATGCTAAGGCTGCTGCTGCCGCCACCAAGAAGCCTGTGTGCGAGCACAGGTCACTCTCCACACTGCCCCTCCTGGGAGCCTGTGCAGCCCGCCACCGCCAGGCTCCTGTGATCCGGGGACAACTTCCCCAGGAGAACGCACGGCGCGCCTCGGGCTGCTGCAACGTCACGACGCCTCGGCCGCCGCAGGCTTGCCCCGCCTCCTCCGTACCCCTCCCTCCCCCCGGCCTGAGTGAGCCAGAGTCCCCGAAGCAGCTGCTCCTTTAACCCCGTCCTGTCTGAGCAAAGAACAGATGCCCTCAGACGACCTACACGCAGAAGCAGGGCCAAATCCAAAGCTGAACCCTGGGAGCTGTGCGAAAAAAGAAGAGAAAGGGAAATTTCTCCCAGCAGCCTCAGAGGCAGCGGATTAAAGCTCCACAAACAACTTGATGTGCCTGCATCTGTTGAATACCTGAATAGACAATGAATCATCCCAAATTGAGGAGGTGGACTTTGGGAGCAACAATATTTTTTTTTCCCTTTTTCTCTTTTTCAGAGTGTGTATGTGTATGCTTGTAGTCTGTATAGCTTTCCTTTTACCATTTGTCCTAGGGTTCTCTCTGTCAGTTTTTGGGTTTTTTTTAGTATAGCTTTTAGCACTTGTTATCATTGGTGGATTTGTTTTTTGGTTTGGCTGCTCTCTTCTTTCCTTTTCTCTTTCTTTTTTATTTTTTACTTTTTAAAAATGTTTTTTATTACTTAAAAATTTTTTTAATAATTCTTTTTTATTTTAATAACTTTTATTTTACTTTATTTTATTTTATATTCTTCTTTCTTTCTTTCTTTTTTTCCTCCTTTTTATTCTGAGCCGTGTGAATGACAGGCTCTAGGTGCTCCAGCCAGGTGTCAGGGCTGTGTCTCTGAGGTGGGAGAGCCAAGTTCAGGACACTGGTCCACAAGAGACCTCCCAGTTCCACGTAATATCAAATGGCGAAAATCTCCCAGAGATCTCCATCTCAACGCCAAGACCCAGCTCCACTCAACGACCAGCAAGCTACAGTGCTGGACACCCTAGGCCAAACAACTAGCAAGACAGGAACACAGCCCCTTCCATTAGCAGAGAGGCTGCCTAAAATCATAATAAGGCCACAGACACCCCAAAACACACCACCAGATGTGGACCTGCCCACCAGAAAGACAAGATCCAGCCTCATCCACCAGAACACAGGCACTAGTCCCCTCCACCAGGAAGCCTACACAACCCAGTGAACCAACCTTAGCCACTGGGGACAGACACCAAAAGCAACGGGAACTACGAATCTGCAGCCTGCAAAAAGGAGACCCCAAACACAGTAAGTTAAGCAAAATGAGAAGACAGAGAAACACACAGCAGATGAAGGAGTAAGGAAAAACCCACCAGACCTAACAAATGAAGAGGAAATAGGCAGTCTACCTGAAAAATAATTCAGAATAATGATAGTAAAGATGATCCAAAATCTTGGAAATAGAATGGAGAAAATACAAGAAACATTTAACCAAGACCTAGAAGAATGAAAGAACAACCAAACAATGATTAACAACACAATAAATGAAATTAAAAATTCTCTAGAAGGGATCAATAGCAGAATAACTGAGGCAGAAGAATGGATAAGTGACCTGGAAGATAAAATAGTGGAAATAACTACTGCAGAGCAGAATAAAGAAAAAAGAATGAAAAGAATTGAGGACAGTCTCAGAGATGTCTGGGACAACATTAAACGCACCAACATTTGAATGATAGGGGTCCCAGAAGAAGAAGAGAAAAAGAAAGGGACTGAGAAAATATTTGAACAGATTATAGTTGAAAACTTCCCTAATATGGGAAAGGAAATAGTTAATCAAGTCCAGGAAGCACAGAGAGTCCGATACAGGATAAATCCAAGGAGAAACATGCCAAGACGCATATTAATCAAACTATCAAAAATTAAATACAAAGAAAAAATATTAAAAGCAGCAAGGGAAAAACAACACATAACACACAAGGGAATCCCCATAAGGTTAACAGCTGATCTTTCAGCAGAAACTCTGCAAGACAGAAGGGAGTGGCAGGACATATTTAAAGTGATGAAGGAGAAAAACCGACCACCAAGATTACTCTACCCAGCAAGGATATCATTCAGATCGACGAAGAAATTAAAACCTTTACAGACAAACAAAAGCTAAGAAAATTCAGCACCACCAAACCAGCATTACAACAAATGCTAAAGAAATTTCTCTAGGCAGGAAACACAAGAGAAGGAAAAGACCTACAATAACAAACCCAAAACTACTAAGAAAATGGTAATAAGAGCATACATATTGATAATTACCTTAAATGTAAATGGATTAAATGCTCCACCAAAAGACATAGACTGGCTGAGTGGATACAAAAACAAGACTTGTATATATGCTGTCTACACGAGACCCACTTCAGACCTAGGGACACATATAGACTGAAAGTGAGGGGATGGAAAAAGATATGCCGTGCATATGGAAATCAAAAGAAAGCTGGAGTAGCAATTCTCATATCAGACAAAATACACTTTAAAATAAAGACTATTACAAGAGACAAAGAAGGACACTGCATAATAATCAAGGGATCAATCAAAGAAGAAGATATAACAATTTTAAATATTTATGCACCCAACATACGAGCACCTCAGTACATAAGGCAAATACTAACAGCCATAAAAGGGGAAATAGACAGTAACAAAATTATAGTACGGGACTTTAACATCCCACTTTCACCAATGGACAAATCATCCAAAATGAAAATAAATAAGGAAACTCAAGCTTTAAATGATACATTAAACAAGATGAACTTAATTGATATTTATAGGACATTCCATCCAAAAAAACAGAATACAATTTCTTCTCAACTGCACATGGAACATTCTCCAGGATAGATCATATCTTGCATCACAAATCAAGCCTTGGTAAATTTAAGAAAATTGAAATCATATCAAGTATCTTTTCCGCCCACAACGCTATGAGACTAGATATCAATTACAGGAAAAAATCGGTAAAAAATACAAACACACGGAGGCTAAACAATACACTACTTAATAACCAAGAGATCACTGAACAAATCAAAGAGGAAATCAAAAAATACCTAGAAACAAATGACAATGAAAACACGACGACCCAAAACCTATGGGATGCAGAAAAAGCAGTTCTAAGAGGGAAGTTGATAGCAATAAAATCCTACCTGAATAAACAAGAAACATCTCAGATAAACAACCTAATCTTACACCTAAAGCAATTAGAGAAAGAAGAACAAAAAAAACCCAAAGTTAGCAGAAGGAAAGAAATCGTAAAGATCAGATCAGAAATAAATGAAAAAGAACTGAAGGAAAGAATAGCAAAGATCAATAAAAGTAAAAGCTGGTTCTTTGAGAAGGTAAACAAAATTGATAAACCATTAGCCAGACTCATCAAGAAAAAAAGGGAGAAGACTCAAATCAATAGAATTAGAAATGAAAAAGAAGTAACAACTGACACTGCAGAAATACAAAGGATCATGAGAGATTACTACAAGCAACTATATGCCAATAAAATGGACAACCTGGAAGAAATGGACAAATTCTTAGAAAAGCACAACCTTCCAAGACTGAACCAGGAAGAAATAGAAAATATAAACAGACCAATCACAAGCACTGAAATTGAAACTGTGATTAAAAATCTTCCAACAAACAAAAGCCCAGGACCAGATGGCTTCAGAGGCGAATTCTATCAAACATTTAGAGAAGCACTAACACCTATCCTTCTCAAACTCTTCCAAAATATAGCAGAGGGAGGGACACTCCCAAACTCATTCTACGAGATGACCATCATGCTGATACCAAAACCAGACAAGATGTCACAAAGAAAGAAAACTACAGGCCAATATCACTGATGAACATAGATGCAAAAATCCTCAACAAAATACTAGCAAACAGAATCCAACAGTACATTAAAAGGATCATACACCATGATGAAGTGGGGTTTATCCGAGGAATGCAAGGATTTCCAATATATGCAAATCAATCAATGTGATACACCATACTAACAAAATGAAGGATAAGAACCATATGATCATCTTAACTGATGCAGAAAAATCTTTCATCAAAATTCAACACCTATTTATGATAAAAAAAAAAACCCAGAAAGTAGGCATAGAGGGAACTTACCTCAACATAATAAAGGCCATATATGACAAACCCACAGCCAACATTATTCTCAATGGTGAAAAACTGAAACCATTTTCACTAAGATCAGGAACAAGACAAGGTTGCCCACTCTCACCACTATTATTCAACATAGTTTTAGAAGTTTTAGCCACAACAATCAGAGAAGAGAAAGAAATAAAAGGAATCCAAATCGGAAAAGAAGTAAAGCTGTCACTGTTTGCAGATGACATGATACTAAACATAGAGAATCCTAAAGATGCTACCAGAAGACTACTAGAGCTAATCAGTGAATTTGGTAGAGTAGCAGGATACAAAATTAATGCACAGAAATCTCTTGCATTCCTATACACTAATGATGAAAAATCTGAAAGAGAAATTAAGGCAACACTCCCATTTACCATTGCAACAAAAAGAATAAAATACCTAGGAATAAACCTAACTAAGGAGACAAAAGACCTGTATGCAGAAAACTATAAGACACTGATGAAAGAAATTAAAGATGATACAAACAGATGGAGAGATATACCATGTTCTTGGATTGGAAGAATCAACATTGTGAAAATGACTATACTACCCAAAGCAATCTACAGATTCAATGCAATCCCTATCAAACTACCACTGGCATTTTTCACAGAACTAGAACAAAAAAATTTACAATTTGTATGGAAACACAAAAGACCCCGAATAGCCAAAGCAATCTTGAGACAGAAAAACGGAGCTGGAGGGATCAGGCTCCCTGACTTCAGACTATACTACAAATCTACAGTAATCAAGACACTATGATACTGGCACAAAAACAGAAATACAGGTCAATGGAACAGGATAGAAAGCCCAGAGATAAACCCACGCACCTATGGTCACCTTATCTTTGATAAAGGAGGCAAGAATATACAGTGGAGAAAAGACAGCCTCTTCAATAAGTGGTGCTGGGAAAACTGGACAGCTATGTGTAAAAGAATGAAATTAGAACACTTCCTAACACCATACACAAAAATAAACTCAAAATGGATTAGAGGCCTAAATGTAAGACCAGACACTAAAAACTCTTAGAGGAAAACAGGCAGAACACACTATGACATAAATCACAGCAAGATCCTTTTTGACCCATCTCCTAGAGAAATGGAAATAAAAACAAAAATAAACAAATGGGACCTAATGAAACTTAAAAGCTTTTGCACAGCAAGGGAAACCATAAACAAGACGAAAGGGCAACCCTCAGAATGGGAGAAAATATTTGCAAACGAAGCAACTGACAAAGGGTTAATCTCCAAAACATATAAGCAACCCATACAGCTCAATATCAAAAAACAAACAACCCAATCCAAAAATGGGCAGAAGGCCTAAATAGACATTTCTCCAAAGAAGATATACAGATTGCCAACAAACACATGAAAGAATGCTCAACATCACTAATCATTAGAGAAATGCATATCAAAACTGCAGTGAGGTTCACCTCACACCAGTCAGAATGGCCATCATCAAAAAATCTGCAAACAATAAGTGCTGGAGAGGGTGTGGAGAAAAGGGAACCCTCTTGCACTGTTGGTGGGAATGTAAATTGATAGAGCCACTATGGAGAACAGTATGGAGGTCCCTTAAAAAACTAAAAATAGAACTACCATACGACCCAGCAATCCCACTACTGGGCATATACCCTGAGAAAACCGTAATTCAAAAAGAGTCATGTACCAAAACGTTCATTGCAGCTCTATTTACAGTAGTCAGGACATGGAAGAAACCTAAGTGTCCATCTATAGATGAATGGATAAAGAAGATGTGGCATATGTATACAATGGAATATTACTCAGCCATAAAAAGAAACGAAATTGAGTTATTTGTCCTGAGGTGGATGGATCTAGAATCTGTCCTACAGAGTGAAGTAAATCAGAAGGAGAAAAACAAATACAGTATGCTAACACAAATATATGGAATCTAAAAAAATGGTTCTGAAGAACCTAGGGGCAGGACAGGAATAAAGACGCAGATGTAGAGAATGGACTTGAGGACACGGGGAGGGGGAAGGGTAAGCTTGGACGAAGTGAGAGAGTGGCACTGACATATATACACTACCAAATGTAAAATAGATAGCTAGTGGGAAGCAGCCGCATAGCACAGGGAGATTAGCTTGGTGCTTTGTGACCATCTAGAGGGGTGGATAGGGAGGCAGGAAGGGAGACGCAAGAGGGAGGAGATACGGGGATATATGTGTAAGTATAGCTGATTCACTTTGTTATACAGCAGAAACTAACACAACATTTTAAAGCAATTATACTCCAATAAAGATGTTAAAAAAAATCTTTTTAAAACAGAGGAGATTTAAATTAAAGATAATCTATCATCATATTTTCCTGTAAAAATACTTAATAGGTAAAACAGGTATGTTTGTATCTTAAGTATTATTTCTAAAAATATAGATGATTTTAAAAAAAGAAACAATAGTGCAGCCTTGGAGCAGGAATATACACAACAATATCTCTGAGTTGTTTTGCAGATACTGAAAACCCCACCAGGTGGAAGAAGTTAACTGTGTGTTGCCCACAAGCACGTAGACCCCAGATCGATTGGAACCAGAAGGTTGATGACAGTGACTCTCACTTCACTGTCAACCAATCAGAAGAATGTCCACGAGCTGATCACGCCCTCTTTGAACCATATTGTAAAACTCCTCACTACCCACTGCAGGTTGGGACACACAGTTTTGAGGGCATTAGCCTGCTGTGGCCCCCTTTACCTAGCAAAGCAATAAAGCTATTCTTTTCTACTTCACCCAAAACTCCGTCTCCAAGTTTTAATTCAGTTTTCGGTGTACAGAGGCCAGATTCAGCTTCAGCAGCTCTCACCTCTCATACCTGGTAGCTTCACTACTAAAGAGGAACTGGATTCAATTTAGCTGCTCAGGACTGAACACATATATCTATATATCTATATCTATATCTATATCTATATCTATATCTATATCTATATCTATATCTATATCTATATACCAGAAAAGAATTCTGATTGTTACAATCATGTCCTCTTTCCACGTTGGACAAATCAACTGTGGTCAAGAGACAGTGTGACTGGCAGCCCCTTCAGAACCAACATTCACTTATTCAATTTATCAAACCTATTTTTACTGAGTATTTACTATGTGTCAGTCATTATTTTAGGCTCAACTACCACAGGATAAAGAGGATCAGGAGTATGGGGAGGACAGGTTGTCCTAGTAAAAAAGGGTGGTCCTAGTAAACTCATTGAGAAAGTTCCATTGGTGAAGACGGTGAATGACTTAGGTGAGTGGTATCTGGGGAAAGAGTGCCCCAGGCAGAGGGTAAGGTTAATACAAAGACCCTGAGGTGAGAGGTTGCCTGGGGGGAATGTAGCTGGGGCAGAGCGAGTGAGAGGGAGCACAGAAGAAGAGGAGAACAGGTATCAGGGGCTGATCGTGTGAGGCTTTCTCTGCCACTGAAGGACTTTTGCTTTCATTTTCTCTGAGTGATGTGAGGAATAATTGTAGGGTTTATAGCAGACACATGACATGATTAGGAATTTTAAAAGATTATTCTGGATGCTGGGTTGAGTGTGGATTGTAGGATGTGAGGAAGCCTGCTTGGAGTTTACCTGTAGGCAAGCAGGTGAGATATAGGTGGGTAGGACCAAGGTGGGGATAGCAGTGTAAGGGTTGAGAATCGGTCTGCTGAGCTATATTTTGAAGGCAGAGCCAAAAGAATTTGCTTCCAGGCAGGATACAGGTGTGAGAGAAAGAGAGGAGACAAGAATGTCTCCAGGGTTGGGGCCTGAACAACTGAAAAAATGGAATTGCATCTATTGAGACAGGGAGGGCTGTGGGTGGAGCAAATTTGGGAAGGAAAGGGGACATTAGAGATTCAAGTTTGAAATGTCAAAATTGAGGTATTTCAAATGGATATATATTATATGATTCCACTCACATGAGGTAGCAAGAGACAGAAAATAGAATGATGGCGGCCAGGGGCTGGAGGAAAGGAGGAAATAGCATTAGCATTTAATGGGTACAGAGATTCAGTTTGGGAAGATGAAAAAGTTCTGGAGATGGACGGTGGTGATGGTTGCCCAACAATGTGAATGTGTTTAATGCCAAGTGTACACAATTATACACTTACAAATGGTTAAGATGGAGATGGATCCAAAAAATATTGCTGTGATTTATGTCAAAGGGGGTTCTGCCTATATTTTCCTTTAGGAGATTTTTAGTACCCGGTCTTACATTTAAGTCTTTAATCCATTTTGAGTTTATTTTTGTACATGGTGTTAGAGAATGTTCTAATTTCGTTCTTTTACATTCATGTTATATAAATTTAACCACAATAAAAAACATTAAGTAGCACAAAATAGTGGAGAAAGATTGAGATTTATTTCAGATAACGTTTTCAATGTCATTATAAAATAATAGAGATTGGTTGGAATTTTTTAGATAAAAATTTTAATATCATTCCTCAACAGTCTAGACCAGGGTTTCTCAACCTCAACAATATTGACATTTTTGGTCTGTATTCTTTTTCATAGGGGTCTGTCCTGTATATTGTATGATATTTAAAAGCATCCCTTGCCTCTACCCACTAGATGCCAGCACTGAGTTATGATAAGCAGAAATGTCCCCTGTTATTGCAATTGTTCCAGAGGGGGCAAAATCAGCTCAGCTGAAAACACTGGAGTAAAACAAAATTCTGTGGGTGCCAGAGTTGATGGTGTATGCTTTCAAAGAGATGGGATAATACAAAAAGCAACATTTTAGGGAGGATAAAACATCAATTTAATCTTGGAAACGTTGAGTTGAGGGGCCCACAGAACATTCCATTATTATCTCAGAGGTCAGATGCATTGGTCTGGCTATCATCAGTCTGCACAGGTGGCGGTACAAGTCAATTAGTTATACAGACAGAAGAAGTTCCTGCTGAGAGAGTCAGGAGTTAGAAAGACAAGTCGATGCTTGACTGAATCCTATCCATGATGCTTCAGTCCTCAGTTGTAGGGCCTCCTCTGGATATATGATCTCATTGGTCACTACACCATCCATCACAACATGAGCCACCATTGTAATTACATAATTATTTGTACAGTTATTTTATTAATGACTGCATCTTTAAAACCTTCACCTGACTTTTGGATTCTATCACTTTCTAACTTTGGGGGAGAACTTACACTATCACTTCCTTTCTTAATCCTTTATATTCCAGTGTCCGCATGCAATGTTATAATATCCAATGTTCCACATTCCCATTTCTTTCAATTAAAATAAAACTCACTCAAAGGCCCATACTCCCCTTTGGGTATTGCTCCAAACTTTTAAAGAATTTGGTCTATTCTTGCTACTTCCATTTCCACACTGCTCATTCTCTCCTCAACCAACTCATCTGGAGACTTTCTACCTCCATCACAATTGCCTTCCCTGAGGTCTGCGGTGATCTCATGTGCCAAATACATTCTAAGGGATATTTCCATTCTTCAAAATGCTTGATTTTCCAGTAGCAATATCATTAACGGCTGCATTCCCTTTCTTGAAATAGGGACCTTTCTCATGCATTTTATTTTTGTTACAATAGGATTTCCAGAGTCAAGTCTACAGGGCAACTTGTAACACTAACACATCGCTCAGGGAGAAACTTCTAATTTTGAAATTAAATCCTGTGAAGGAGAGGCAAGAATTAGGGAAGTATATTAAGGAGACCTGGCAGACTTCTTCATAAAGAAGCCTTTGTAAACTCCAGGGGAATGATCTGGACTGCAAATGTTTGAGCATACCAGGTAAAGAAGGGATAATTGGAAGAAAGAAATTTGCCTTTCTTCACAGCTATCTTCAGGGAAACAGCAATGGCAGAAAGTTTCTTTTCTGTTATTCTCCTTCTACCCCAAGGGAGCTTAATTATTTAAAGAGTAGAATGACAACAGAATAATTTATTTAATGAGGCAGTCTGAGAATTCAGCCAGTGAAGTCCTGGAAACTTTTGAAATAAGCTTTCAGTGTCCCCAAGGCAAAGCATCTTGGGCTTCCCAGAGATATGGTATGAATTCCCTTCTTGGATAATCTCCCTGTACTTTCTGGAGGAAAAGCCACAGTGGGAAAAGAGCCAAGGCAGCCAGGGTTTTCCTTAATGCCATCTGAAAGAGCCAGTGCATCCTAGTAAAGGCTGGGGGTGGGATAGAAGAGAGAAGATGTAAGCCCTGGAGGGAAAACTTTTATTAAACAGTGTCCTAGGGACACAAACAAGAAGAGTGTTTCTCCTAGGGTTGTCTGCAGACCCGCCGCTTCAACATCACCTGGGAGCTTGTTAGACATGCACATTTTGGCCTTCATCCCAGATCTACTAAGTCAGAAATTTCAGGGTCAGGCCCAGCAATCTGTGTTTAATAAGACATTCAGGTGGATTCTATGTGTGGCTACAATTAGAAAATAACTGCCCTAGGGGATATGTTGGAATGGATGATGAAAGACCGTCACAAGCCTAGATCTTCAGAGATTTGAGAGCTCTCTGCTTCCAAAATCTGATCTACAAATGATAATACATTTGTTTTTTGACTTTAATGCTTATGCCCCCTTTCTTTTTCATCCCATGCATTTGTTTGAATTATCAAAACAATATTAAATACTGTGGTTTATAGCAGTAATATTTGCTATATGATGTTCATTAATTACCATTTCTTAATGCTTCCACGTCCAATTGAACATTGCCTCTCATTTAAAAATCAAGATTGTTTATTATTTTAAAGATATATCTTTATTTTTCTAGCTTGAGAGTCTGCACATCCCACACACACACATACACACACATATACACATTACCATTTGCAACAATAACTGGAGGGGGAAGGGTAAGCTGGGACGAAGTGAGAGAGTGGCATGGACATATATACACTACCAAATGTAAAATAGATAGCTAGTGGGAAGCAGCTGCATAGCACAGGGAGATCAACTCGGTGCTTTGTGTCCATCTAGAGGGGTGGATTAGGGAGGGTGGGAGGGAGACGCAAGAGGGAGGAGATATGGGGATATATGTGTAAGTATAGCTGATTCACTTTGTTATACAGCAGAAACTAACACAACATTGTAAAGCAATTATGCTCCAATAGAGATGTTTAAAAAAATGTGTTTTGCATTTAAAAATTAACAAATACATTTTGATTCCTATCAAACTTGCCATCTTTTATTTTGATATATTTATGCAATAAATGAATGTAAATAGACCACCTAAAGTTGAAGCATATTTAAATTCCTGGAATAAGCATTGGTGGCCCATGGTGTATTGTTCTTTAATATACTGACCAAGACTGCCTCAATGTTCCCCTCAGCTTGAGTAAATTTTAGACAGGTTTCTTCCTGATCTTAGACCCCTGACTTCTCTTTTCTTAGAATATTTAATTTAGAAAACTTGCAGCTGTAAATTTTTTCTCTGCCCTTTGACATACATGTACATTTTCTCCCATCCTCTTGCCAGTTTTACAACCAAGAAAATGCCTCTCTCAATGACTTGGGACCCATCTTTTTAAAATGTAAACATAAAAGAAGATAGCACCCCTATTTCCCAGTGTCTGTAGGAGGGTAAGAGCCTAACTTCTATGGGCATCAATTAGCAAATACAGATTGCTTAATGATAGAGAAAAACATTTGCAAACTGAGGAATAACTCCATTTGCTTGACACATCCCATTGATCAACTTTCCCCCACCAACATCCTCCAGTACTTTTGCACTAGTTCACCCAGCACCAAAACCCCTCCTGCCGTATATTCCAGCAGAGTTCAGTTCAGGGTCTCTCCTCTTTTGCAGTAGTCTTAAAGAAAATCTTCTTTGCTATTTTACTTTTTCTGGTGCAGTTTTTACTTTGACAATATAGACAAATGTATTTAATATTTTATATCATATTTTACAGCTCTACTCATGATATTAGTTATCAATTATTTTCTTTTGTATTCTATTTGACAGCTTTAAGCCGCGTTTCATTTATTAGTTAGTGAATATTTATTGAGCACCTAATTTGCAAGATCATGGGAATATGATGGTGAACAAAAAGAGACGTCTCTGGCTACATGAAGTTTATATTTGGGATGATGGAGGGGGAATATATGAATTTAAGAAATCCTTAAAGTACTATAATATTTCAACTGCAATACGTGCAAGAAAGGAAAACTGCAGGTGACTAGCAAGTGGGTGATGGGAGAGTCAAGCACAGCATAGAAGTAAATGATGAGTATGAGTGGAGTTAGTGGTGGAAAGAATGGAAAAGCATTCCAGAAAATTGAAAAAGCATTCTCTTCTGAGTGAAGCGCCTGAATTTCATGCGGACCCTATGGGCCATGGTAACTAAATTGACTTCCCTCTCAAGAGCCACTGGAAGCCAGTGATGTGACTTGTTGATCCACGTGGTGGAGGGGTGATTTGGTCAAATTTGTATTTTGGAAACATTGCTCTTGCCAGAATAAAAAATACTATGACAATTCCTCCTTTTACCTGAGTTATAATCAGTTTAAAAATTATTTTTTTCTGGCTTGGTCAAGATATAATTGACTTATTGTGTAAGTTTAAGGTGTACAATGTGATGATTTACTACATGCATATATCACAAAATGATTACCACAATAGGGTTAGTTAACACCTCCATCACCTCACATAATTAACTTTTTTTAATATGTGGTGAGAACATTTAAGATCTACTCTCTTAGCAACTTTCAAGTGTATAATATAGTATTGTTAACTATAGTCACCATGCTGACTGTAGTTAGATCTCCAGAATTTATTCATCTTCTAACTGGAAGTTTGTACCCTTTTACTAATAGCTCCCCATTTTCCCCACCCCTAGTCCCTGGAGAAACGGCTTGCATGAAATCAAACTTAAGTTGTATAGAGTTGACAGAGATTTAAAAAAGGGATCTATACCTGTGCCATTCAATGTGGTAGCATGTGAAAATAAATAGCTGGGATATTTGATTCTTGATTTTAAAAAAGTTATGGAAAATTGTAATTATTATTGGCCCCATTTTAAAACTAGGAAACTGACATTTCAATAGGCTGGATAACTTAAAGTTTTCAGATATAGTAAGTAGTTTCAACTACAACTCATACTTAGCATTACGAGTTGAGTCAAGACAGGGGACATGGGCTCCAGTCTCATGAGAGGAATATCAAAGAATTTGGAAGCCATGTTTTAAAGCTGCCACAATTTGAATTTATATGCTTTTACCGAGGGAGCTACATGGAGAATCACAGTGTTCCTGCAAAGCTCTTAAATTGGTAAGATGTAAAAGGAGGCAGAGAGAAAGAAATAAGTTGGTAAACTGTTCACCTCTTCTGCAAGGCAGTCACCCAATTACACTGTCCTTATTTTCTATCCATGAAACAGATGGCATTCCATGTTTCTGAGCATTATGGCCTCACCTGTGGCTCATCTGAATTTGCATTTCATCCCTGCCAGTGTCTCTGCAATTGTCTCCAAGACCACAGGGCTTGGCTTTATTCCTGTCCCAACAGGTATCAATTATCCCAATTGAAGGTCCTGTCATTTTGAGGGCATTGACTCAGAGAAAGATACAATCTCCACAATTCAAGATATTCAATTCTCTCTTCTCTCTGCCCAGTCCTAAGAGATCAAACTCTGCGGGAGAGACAGGAAACAGATGGTCCATCTGTCTCATACACTGTCCAACTTAGCCCCTGCCTGACACCAATTTATACTTCCCAAAGGTTCTGCATGCTGGAGGGAGGGATGTTCAGGGTGGCCATCCTGCTACTGAACAAAACTTGGGTCCTCTTTCTTGCATTCAGTAAAGCCAATCTACTGACCTCAAGTGGTGGTGAAGGACAGTGCAGCGTTTACTTCAAGACCAAGCACAGAGTATAGGCAGCTAATGCTCAAAAGACCCAGACCTCCCTGCTGGCCTTCAGGGAAAGGTTTTTAAAGACAGGGTGAGGGAGACGATTGCAGGGTGCATGATCAACCAATACCTGGCCTAAATCATTCAGTAAAGATTTGAGCAATTAACTTATGACACACCAAGGTGCAAAACGCCTATCAAAATTTTCCAGATCCACTGATCTGACATCCTAATGCTTTACTTCTTCAAGACTACTAAAGTGAAGAATAGGGGTCACTGGGACTTTCCAGGATTTGTTCTTCGATGTCCTGGGACAGTGTTTACTCAAATGTCTGATCATTTGGCATGCTTTTAAAGGTAGACTTTCAAGATTCATCAATTCTGCCTAGGTATATGCCCCAAAGAATTGAAAGCAGGAATTCAGACAAATTCTTGCACACCAATATTCATAGCAGCATTAATCACAACAGCCAAAAGATAAAAACAACCAATGTGTCCATCAATAATGAATGGATAGAGATGCGACCAAGATGGCGGAGGAGTATGAAGCAGAGTTCACTGCCCTCCACAGAAACATTGAAAATACATCTATAAGTGCAATGATTCACACAGAACAGCTACTGAGCACCGACAGAAGACCTCAGATGTCCGAAAAGACAAGAAAATGTCCACGTAACCAGGTAGGACAAAGGGAATAAGAAAAAGAAAGAATCAGCATGGGACCTGTGCCCTGGGGAGGGAGGTGTGAAGGAGAAAAATTTCCTGCACCTTGGGAAGGCTCCTCACCAGTGGAGAAATTAGACTGGACAGAAGGGGAGTTTTGGAGTCTAAAAGGCGAGAACAGCAACCAATTTGTGGAAGCCAAAACAAAGAATAACCTGCACAGGGGGTTGGCACAGCCATCCTGTGTTCCCCATCCTGAGAGACTCCTCTGTCAGTGAGGGTGAGGTTGGGTGCTGCAGCTCAGACTCTGAAGCTCAGTCCCAGGGAGAGGACCAGGCTTAGGTACAGAAACAGCCTGAAGAGGTCAGGCTGTGACAACTGAGTGTGTACTAGGAAGAAGCCTGGGCCTGCCAGAGATGCAAGACACCACTATTAGGAGGTGCACAAGGAAAGGGGTGGGACAACCATAAGAACTTCTATCTCTGTGAGAGCTCCCAGGCAACAGGACACCACCTACAGGAGCTCTAGGGGCGGGTACAAGTCACCGCTGCCATCTTGGACTCTTGAGGCAGGCACTGGCCACCTCTTCCAGACCCTCGGGCAGATGCCAGACCCTGCCCCTGCTGACCTGGAAGGGAGCAGACAGCTCCCAAAACTTGAAATTATGCCAGCGGGTCACAGGACCTGTCCCCACTGACTCGGAAGGGCACATGCAGATCCAGCCACTAACAATTCTGCCAGCAGACCCCAGGACCCGCCCCTGCTCTTGCTACTAGGAAATCTGCCAGTGAGTGCCGGTACCTGCCCTGCTGTCCCAGGAGGGTGCGGATAGCTTCCACAACCAAGACATCTGTCAGTGCGTGCTGAAATCCCCTGCTGTCCCTGGAGGGCGTGGATAACTCATCCCACTAGGAAATCCATCAGCAGGTGCCAGGACTTGCTCCCACTGTCCTGGGAATGCTCAGAAACCTCTCACTACTAGAAAATCTGCCAGTGGGTACTGGGACATTCCCCACTGTCCCGGGAGGGCGCAGATAGCTCTTGCTACTGAGAAATCTGCCGGTGGGTGCCAGGACCTGCCCCCACTGTCCTGGGAGGTGCAGATAACTCCCCCAACTAGGAAATCTGTGAGCAGGTGCCAGGATCTGCCCCGCCATCCTGGGAGCATGCAGAAATTCTCACTACTAGGAAATCCACCAGTGGGTGTTGCAACCTGCCCTGCAGTCTTGGGAGGTTGGAGAAAGCTCCCCCCACTAGGAAATTTGCCCAGAGGAAGGGCTGAAACCACAGCTGAGAGCCAGGGGCTATGTGACTAAGGAAGAAGAGGTGAATCTCTCCTCGTGGCTGTGTGAACTGCAGAGTTACACCTCTGCTGATGGCTTCCTTAATTCAGCACCTGCAAAACATCCAAAAGGACAACACGTGCTGTTGCAGCTGGGATGGGTCTGGCTTTAGCAGCTGTGGGATTTGTGGGCACATATACATGGGAGTTGGGCCAGGCCAGAGTCTGAGCTGCCACCATAGCTCCCACAGTGGGTCCAGGTGCACAACTACTGCAGTCCTGGGACCTGACCTCAGTGGATCTGCACCAGTGGCCAGGTGAAAAAAATGCCTGAGAGTCACCAGGACAAATTGCCAGCATACCCACAGTTAAGGTGGGACTGAGAGCAGTGTCAACAACAGTATATTTTGTGAGCCCACACAACAGGTGAAAGGGGACACAACAGAGCACATTCACAAGTGAACAGCTCCAAAGGAGGAAAACTAAGTGTTTTCCCTCCCAGTGGGAGTGCTCCAATCCTGGCTACCTCACACTGCAGATCAGAAACACAGCTAAGAAACAGATCTGGGGGTCTCTACTCCAACAACTAGGGAGCAGACCCTGAGCCTGACAGGGCAGTGACAACCACGTAGCAAAGGGGAGGCCTTGCTCAGTATCTAGGGCAGGCTCTGATCACAACACCAACCAAATGTCCTATCAAGGGGATAATGGCAGAAGCCTCTGGACCAACCTCACCCACAAGGGGCAGACACCAGAAGCAAGAAGAACTGCAATCCTGCAGCATGCAGAAAGGAGACCAAAAAACACAGTAACTTTGACAAAAAGAGATGACAAAAAAATACGTTGCAGATGAAGGAGCAAGATAAAATACTATAAGAACAACTAAATGAAGAGGAGATAAGCAATCTATCTGAAAAAGAATTCAGAGTAATGACAGGAAAGATGACCCAAGATCTCAAAAATAAAATGGAGGCACAGAACGAGAAGATACAAGAAAAGTTTTAAAAAGACCTAGAAGAAATAAATAACAAACAAAAAGAGATGAATAAGACAATAACTGAAATGAAAAATACACTAGAAGGAATCAATAGCAGAATAATTGAGGCAGAAGAAAAGATACGTGAACTGAAAGATAGAATGGTGGAAATAACTGCCAAGGAGCAGAATAAAGAAAAAAGAATGAAAAGAAATGAAGACAGTCTCAGAGACATCTGGAGCAACATTAAACACAGCAACATTCGAATTATAGGGGTCACAGAACAAGAAGAAAAAGAGAAAGGGTCTGAGAAAATATTTGAAGAGATCATAGGCAAAAATTTCCCTAACATGGGAAAGAAAATAGTCACCCAAGACCAGGAAGCGCAGAGAGTCCCATACAAGATAAACCCAAAAAGAAACACACTGAGGCACATATTGATTTTTTAACATCTTTATTGGAGTATAATTGCTTTACAATGGTCTGTTAGTTTCTGCTTTATAACAAAGTGAATCAGCTATACATATATATATATCCCCATATCTCCTCCTTCTTGCTTCTCCCTCCCACCCTCCCTATCCCACCCCTCTAGGTGGTCACAAAGCACCAAGCTGATCTCCCTGTGCTATGCAGCTGCTTCTCACTAGCTCTCTATTTTACATTTGGTAGTGTATATATGTCCATTCCACTCTCTCATTTCATCCCAGCTTACCTTTCCCATTCTCTGTGTCCTCAAGTCCATTCTCTATGCACTGAGACACATATTAATCAAACTAGCAAAAATTAAATACAAAGAAAAAATATTAAAAGCAGCAAGGGAAAGACAACAAAAAACATACAAGGGAATCCCCATAAAGTTATCAGCTGACTTTTCAGCAAAAATGCTGCAGGTCAGAAGGGAGTGGCTGGATATATTTAAAGTGATGAAAGGGAAAAATCTATAACCAAGAATACTCTACCCAGCAAGGTTCTTATTCAGATTCGACAGAGAAATCAAAAGATTTACAGACAAGCAAAAGCTAAGAGAATTCAGCACCACCAAACCAGCTTTACAACAATTGGCAAAGTAAATTCTCTAGGCAAGAAACACAAGAGAAGAGAATAGAATAGGAAAGGAAGAAAAAAGACCTACAAAAACAGACCCAAAACATTTAAGAAGATGGCAACAGGAACATACATATCAATAATTACCTTAAATATAAATGGATTAAATGTGCCATCCAAAAGACATAGACTGGCTGAATGGATACAAAAACAAGGCCCTTACATATGCTGTCTACAAGAGACCCACTTCAGACCTAGGGACATATACAGACTGGATGTCATGGGAAGGAAAAATATATTCCATGCAAATGGAAATCAAAATAAAGCTAGAATAGCAAAACTCATATCTGACAAAATAGGCTTTAAAATAAAGACTGATACAAGAGACAAGAAAGGACACAACATAATGATCAAGAGATCAATCCAAGAAGATACAACAATTTTAAATATTTATGAACACAAAATAGAAGCATGTCAATACATAAAGCAAATGCTAACAGCCATAAAAGGGGAAATCAACAAGAACACAATAATAGTGGGAGACTTTAAAACCCCATTTACAACAATGGACAGATCATCCAGACAGAAAACTAATAAGGAAACACAAGCCCTAAATGACACATTAGACTAGATAGAATTACTTGATATTTATAGGACATTCCATTGGAAAGTGGCAGAATACAGTTTCTTCTCAAGTGCACATGGAACATTCTCCAGGATAGACCACATCTTGGGTCACAAATCAAGCCTCAGTAAATTTAAGAAAATTCAAATCACATCAAGCGTCTTTTCTGACCACAACACTATGAGATTAAAAATCAATTACAAGAAAAAAAACTGTAAAAAGACACAAACACATGGAGGGTAAACAATATGGTACTAAACAACCAATGGATCACTGAAGAAAAAAAACAAAAAACAAAAAACCTAGAAACAAATGGCAATGAAAACACAACCACCCAAAACCTATGGAATGCAACAAAAGCAGTTCTAAGAGGGAACTTTATAGCAATACAATCTTACCTCAAGAAACAAGAAAAATCTCAAATAACCTAACATTACACCTAAAGCAACCAGAGAAAGAAGAAAAAACAAAACCCAAAGTTAATAGAAGGAAAAAAATCATAAAGATCACAGCAGAAATAAATGAAATAGAGACAAAGAACACAGTAGCAAAGATCAATGAAACTAAATGCTGGTTCTTTGAAAAGATAAACAAAATTGATAAAACTTTAGCTAGATTCATCAAGAAAAAAGGGAGAGGACTCAAATCAGTAAAATTAGAAATGAAAAAGGAGAAGTTGCAACTGACACCACAGAAATACAAAGGATCATAAGAGACTACTACAAGCAAATGTATGCCAATAAAATGGACAAATTGGAAGAAATGAACAAATTCTTAAAAAGACACAGTCTCCCAAGACTGAACCAGGAAGAAATAGAAAATATGAACAGACCAGTCACAAGTAATGAAATTGAAACTGTGATTAAAAATCTTCCAACAAACAAAAATCCAGGACCAGGTGGCTTCAGAGGTGAATTCTATCAAACATTTAGAGAAGAGCTAACACCTATCCTTCTCAAACTCTTCCAAAACATTGCAGAGGAAGGAAAACTCCCAAGCCCTTCTACGAGGCCACCATCACCCTGACACCAAAATCAGATAGAGATATCACCAAAAAGAGAACTACAGGCCAATATCAGTGATGAACATAGATGCAAAAATCCTCAACAAAATACTAGTAAACAGAATCCAACAGCACATTAAAAGAATCATACACCATCATCAAGTGGGATTTATCCCAGGGATGCAAGGATTCTTCAATATAGGCAAATCAATCAATGTGATACACCATATTAACAAACTGAAGAATAAAAACCATATGATTATCACAATAGATGCAGAAAAAGCTTTTGACAAAATTCATCACTGATTTATGATTAAAAACTCTCCAGAAAGTGGGCATAGAGGGAACTACCTCAACATAATAAAGGCTATATATGACAAACCCACAGAAAATATCATTCTCAATGGTGAAAAATTGAAAGCATTTCCTCTAAGATCAGGAACAAGACAAGGGTGCACACTCTCACCACTATTATTCACCATAGTTTTGGAAGTTCTAGCCATGGAAATCAGAGAATAAAAAGAAATAGAAGGAATCCAACTTGGAATAGAAGAAGTAAAACTGTCACTGTTTGCAGATGACATGATTCTATACATAGAAGATCCTAAACATTCTACCAGAAAACTACCAGAGCTAATCAATGAATTTGGTAAAGTTGCAGGATACAAAGTTAATACACAGAAATCTCTTGCAGACCTATACACTAACAACAAAAGATCAGAAAGAGAAATTAAGGAAACAATCCCATTTACCATCACTAGAAAAAGAATAAAATACCTAGGAATAAGCCTAACTAAGGAGGCAAAAGACTTGTACACAGAAAACAATAAGATACTGATGAAAGAAATAAAAGAGGACACAAACAGATGGAGAGATATACCATGTTCTTGGATTGGAAGAATCAATATTGTGAAAGTGACTATACTACCCAAAGCAATCTACAGATTCAATGCAATCCCTATCAAACTACCACTGGCATTTTTCACTGAATTAGAACCAAAAAATTTCACAATTTGTATGGAAACACAAAAGACCCCGAATTGCCAAAGCAATTTGAGACAGAAAAACGGAGCTGGAGGAATCAGGCTCCCTGACTTCAGACTATACTACAAAGCTATGGTAATCAAGACAGTATGGTACTGGCACAAAAACAAAAATATAGGTAATGGAACAGATAGAAAGTCCAGAGATAAACCCACACACCTATGGTCACCTAATCTATGAAAAAGGAGGCCAGAATATATAGTGGAGAAAAGGCAGCCTCTTCAATAAGTGGTGCTGGGAAAACTGGGCAGCTGCATGTAAAAGAATGAAATTAGAACACTCCCTAACACCATACACAAAAATAAACTCAAAATGGATTAAAGACGTAAATGTAAGGCCAGACACTATCAAACTCTTAGAGGAAAACACAGGCAGAACACTATTTGACATAAATTGCAGCAAGATCCTTTTTGACCCACCTTCTAGAGTAATGGAAATAAAAACAAAAATAAACAAATGGGATCTAATGAAACTTAAAAGCTTTTGCACAGCAAAGGAAACCATAAACAAGATGAAAAGACAACCCTCAGAATGGGAGAAAATAATTGCAAATGAAGCAACTTACAAAGGATTAATCTCCAAAATTTACAAGCAGCTCATGTAGCTCAATATCAAAAAAACAAACAACCCAATCCAAAAATGGGCAGAAGACCTAAATAGACATTTCTCCAAAGAAGATATACAGATTGCCAACAAACACATGAAAGAATGCTCAACATTAGAGAAATGCAAATCAAAACTACAATGCGATATCATCTCACACTGATCAGAATGGCCATCATCAAAAAATCTACAAACAATAAATGCTGGAGAGGGTGTGGAGAAAAGGGAACCCTCTTGCACTGTTAGTGGGTATGTAAATTGATACAGCCACTATGGAGAACAGTATGGAGGTTCCTTAAAAAACTAAAAATAGAACTACCATATGACCCAGCAATCCCACTACTGGGCATATACCCTGAGAAAACCATAATTCAAAAAGAGTCATGTACCAAAATGTTCATTGCAGCTCTATTTACAATAGCCAGGACATGGAAGCAACCTAAGTACCTTTTGTTTTAATATCCCAATTCCTATAAATTCAACTTTGTCATTGACTCTAGTAACTTATTCATTTCACTCTCTATGAAATAACTGCAGTTTAGTAATACATTTTTGCCGTGGACGAATTATTTTAAATATGTCAACACATAGTCTCTCCCTCTCATATCCACCTGTACCTATCCACCATGTGCTCTACCCTAAAAATACCCCCTGTCACTTATCCCCACAAGGTAAATAACATCCTTCTCTCCATATCCAATTTGATTTTGGTATAAAGTTTTCTTCATATCAATGACAAACCAATCTCTGCCTTCCTCAGAAAGAGGTCTCTGAGTCAGGAAGGCTACATGGACAGGATTTAGAAGGTTACATCACTCCACTTTCCACCTACATCCCACTTTATACTGTAGAAAAAAACAGGTGAGCCCAACCACATTTTTTTTTATTAATTAATTAATTTATTTTTTTTTTTTTTTGGCTGTGTTGGGTCTTCGGTTCGTGCGAGGGCTTTCTCCAGTTGCGGCAAGCGGGGGCCACTCTTCATCGCGGTGCGGGGACCGCTCTTCATCGCGGTGCGCGGGCCTTTCTCTATCGCGGCCCCTCCCGTCGCGGGGCACAGGCTCCAGACGCGCAGGCTCAGCAATTGTGGCTCACGGGCCCAGCTGCTCCGTGGCATGTGGGATCTTCCCAGACCAGGGCTCGAACCCGTGTCCCCTGCATTAGCAGGCAGATTCTCAACCACTGCGCCACCAGGGAAGCCCCCAACCACATTTTATTTATTAAAGTCTTCAAGATCTAAGACCACAATGAAATCTAACGAAAATATATATTCTGGAGTGAGTTGATTCATCTCTACTTAGAAGAAATCATGTTCACTGGGAACATTTGCTACGTTTGACCATGGAATAGCTGTAGATTGGCCTGGTGTTGGAGGGGCTCTCCTAGTGCATCAGAAACAAGGGGGTATACTTGAGACTGCATGACCTGAAGCAGTAGAGTGGGGTCTGTCGTACCAAATGCAGTACCCAATGGAGAGAAAGTTCTACCCATATGCTAGTTTGTGTCCAGGGAATTTTTGTTGAGATCATGGTGGTGTGACTAATTTGGGGATATGCTGAAAAGTAGATGAACAGGGCCTGAGTCTTGAATTGCTTGGAGCACATAGTCTTTATAGAGGATGAGCCCTGTGTGGTGGGCAGTATCTGAGATACTCTTACTGATCCTAACTCCTGGTTTTCATTGCTTTGTGTATCTTACTGCCATTCAGGGTGAGATGTACATAGAGACCCACTTCCAACAATGAGAATGTGGAAGAAAGGTTGGGAAGTCCCTGCTGAGAATAGAGTAAAAAATATCTGGCTTTCTTCTTGCTGCCTCTCTCTTGCATTCTTGATGGCTCATATTGATAAAAACCAACTGCCCAACCAGGAGGCCATGTGTCAAGGAACTGAAAGAATTCTCTGGACAATATTCTGTGAACAGGTGAATCCTACCAACAGCCTCGTGAGTGTGCTTGAAAGTGGACATCTGCTGATCCAGTTTTGAGATGCCTGCAGCCCTGGCTGATCTTGACTGCAACCTTCTGGGAGGCCCACTGAAATATTTAATTAAAGTATCAGGTATTAAAGAATTAGTAAAAGTCAATAGTTTTCTAATGTGCCAATGTAATTCATTTAGAGAAAAAAACTTAGAAATGAAGATTCATTCAAATTAGCACACACACAAAAAAAAAAGGAAAGAAAAAAGTCCAACCCAGTAATCTCTACCATATCTAATGCCAGCTGAGCAAGGGTAAGGAAATGAAAATAAGAAGTTATCCTTAGAGACAAATATTACCTGTGAAAATGGAAAGTATCACATCCTTGGTATAGACCTAGTGCTGCATAGATTTCATGATTGATACAATGGATTTGTAGATATCAAAACCACACATTGAGTGGTTAAATTGAGAAAAAAAAATGTCTGAGTTTTATGTTAGAATCCTGCAAGTTAGAAGTAAGAAGCAAGAGTACAGGTGAATTTCCTCTTGAGGAGAAGAGGGACCTAGATCCTTCCCAGGACATTCACTTTTATCCTTTTCCTGTTCCGTTAATATTAGCAAGTCTCCAGAGATTGGGACAATGTGGACCATCTGGCTAATTATGAGCTTTGGACATTGAGCCCTAAGGTCATATCATTGTAAATAATTGGCCAATGTCTTCAGCTCATTAATTGGCCAGTTCTAACATTGTGACTCCCCATCTGTGTCTCCATCCTTTGTAGGAAGCTGCATCAGAAGGTCCCAGACTGAGTCTGTCTTCCTGCCAGTCCTGAGGGCACACCCTGAGACTTCATCACACAGCAGGCAGGAGAGGGGCAGTGAATCTGTGCTCCTTGGTCATGCTCCAGCAGAGATGCAGCCCAGCCCAGTAAGTGCTGAGAGAGAAAGTGATGGATGAAGGGAGTGTTGGGAGCATGATTTTTTCCTCAACAAGACAAACATGGCAGTTGGGACAGACAGATGGGGGGCGCACCAGTATACAAATTTCAGATTAGAGCCCTATGACATTTATGTTCTTGGTTCTGGTTGGGATTTCCTCCTCAAGAGGACAGATGTGATATTTGGTATAGAAAGATGAGAGGGCACGAATACAAACAGTTTTGGAATAAAGCCTTTTGAAGCTTACATTCTTTGTTCTGGTTGGGGTGTGAGAACTCTCATTCAGAGATCTGCTTCCACCCTCACTGGTTCTGGCTCTGGCTGGCATCTCCCCCACTGTAGCAGCAAATGGGTCTCTGTAAACTTCCCCCTAAACACTTCAAATAGTTATGAAAGTGGCGATGAGGATGAGGATGAGGATGAGGAGGATGACATGAACCATAACATCAGTTATGATGTTATGTTATGTTATGTTATGTTGTTATGTTATGCTATGCTATGCTATGCTATGCTATGCTATGCTATGCTATGCTATGCTATGCTATGTTATGTTATGTTATGTTATGTTATGTTATGTTATGTTATGTTATTGAAGGCTTCCTAAGTGTCAGGCTCTGAGGTGTGTCTTTTATGTTTCTTGTTTTATTACATCTGCATAATTTCTCCCAAATTATAAGTGCACACATAAGTATTATTATAATAAGAGGAAAGAAGCACAGCATTTTATGTAACAAGCACCAGGTCATGAGTTAGAAAGTGTTGAAGCCAGTCATTCTGGGTAGACTGAGTTCAGACACAGGGCATCTGGGCAGTTTTCCCCCTGCCACCCCAAACAGTCATGTTACTTTCCTGTCAGTCCTCATAGAGATTCCCTGCTCACTTTGCCCTTCCTATTTGGAGTTTTCTGGAGGACACAGGGGAGGGTAGTAGGTAGCACTTGCTGCATCAACTATAGGAAGGATGTCTACCAACACAGGTGAAGTCATAGAAATAATTGGCAGCTGACATTTCAGGGTAGATCTCTCTGTTGACCCTGTTCCTGGATTTCACATCACCTGTCCACTTTCTCCTCTGTACTTATAATCGTCTGACTCAATCATGAAAGGAGACATAAAATCAGAGTCTTAGGGTTCATTCCTATGCAGGAAAATGAAAACAGTTTAAAAAATCTACCCGAGATGCGTCTGTCGTTAGACTGCTGTACCTCTGCTTAAAACTTTCAGAAAGCCTGAAAACAATGATATTTAGGGCATGGAACTTAGAGAATAAAAACTTAATTTTGGAGCAGCTGATTCGGGGGCCCTGGCAGAAACTAAACACACCATTGTAAAGCAATTATAGTCCAATAAAGATGTTTTAAAAAACAAAAACAAAAACAAAACTTAATTTTGAATCGTGTATGCTCCACTAATTCTCAGTGTGTTATGGGACAATTTCTTAGAATCCATGAGACTTAGTATTGTCAACTGAGTTGATTCCTCATTGATTCAAGCCCACTGAATCAGGACTAAACAAATAATGGTCACCCTCTATGCAATAGTTATGTGATGGATGCATAAAGAAAGGGCAAAATACATTTTTGATATTTTGTTACTAATAATGATAAAGCTAATGCTCGTGTCATTAGATTTAAATATCTGTTGGTCTGATGTTATGGTTTCCCTACATCCCTGACAGGACATTTTATTTTATTTTATACAAGTGCATTCTTCATAGATGAAGAGAAATGACTGAGGCTCATTTATTTCTGATTCCCCAGAGCCTATACCTCGTTGGCACAGAAGAGGCAACAAGGATTTAAAAAAAGAGAAAACAGTTAAGTGTTGAATAAACCGTGTGGGCAATATAGCTTCCACACTGTGGACCATTCATGCTGGTGTTTTCATCTTTTTCAGAATGTCACATAGGAATAGAGACAAGATAAAATAGTGCTTGTTTCTCTCTATGTCATGGACTTTCTAAGGGACATATTTTCTTTCCATTTAATAGCATGTGCAGGATTCAATCATTGAAAAGCCATTGCAGAAATTTTCATAAGTATGGGGAAAAAAGAGTCAGAAAAGGAGGGGACGACACATCTTAATGCATGGGCTGAGACACATTTTAGGATTTCATATCATTCCATGCTCCAGTGCCCTGAGCCAGGAAAGGCTTTGATCTTTTCTGCCATATAATCCATAAAACATTATTAAATTTGGGGGATTATATTTAATTAATAAACATACTAGCCCAATAATGATTGACATTCTTTATAAAAATGACCCAATATTTATAAGTTACAAACATCCCTTAAGTGCCACACATGGTGTAGTGCTGGGTATTAGACTCTCTTTTTTCCCCAGGAAGGTACAGAAGCATAGAGAGGAGGAGAAATTTATACACACTCCACATACATGGGGTGAAAAATCCAGGACTCAATCCTCGATTTGCTTATTCCTACACCAGTTCTCAGTCATCTCCACTGTAGCTAAATAGCATTTCTTTTCTAACCTAGTTTATTGGCCCAGAAAGTGAAATGAAGGTAGAAGAATTGATTCATCCTCTTTGGTTCAGTGAGTCTATCTGTGAATTACAGGAATGCACCAGTAGTTCACAGGGGCCAGAATGGCACTGACATGATGGATTATAGGATTTTCTATAAATAATCATGTTGTGGAGTCCAGTTTTGAAATCTAAGGTTGAAACAATTTCTTAAATAAGATGAAAATGTCATGTGCAGGTATCATGACATTGTCACAAGATAGACCTCAGGAATATTTTCAAATGATACCTTAATAAGTGATGATGTGGTTGATAGAAAATGATATTTGCACTGAAACAAATACAGACAACATTAGTAAAACTGAACATGCATCAGTTCTTAGAAATTGCACAACTAGCCACCACTCACATATTATATACAAATTCTCATTTGTATGATAGCATATGAGCGAGGTACAGAATTTTCATAGGATTGTTGTAAGAAGAAAATGATATAAATAATAATATACTATAAAATACGTAATGTAAATTAAATATTTATTTAATAGATAGTGAAAATACATTATATTATATTGTTACATTTTAAATATATGTGAAATATAAATTTGTTAATTTATATGTATAAATATAAATTTATAAAGTAAATGATGTTTTCCCTTACGTAATAATGTGCATTGGGTAAATGTTTGAAGTAACTGTATGTACTTCACGAAGAGACTTAACCACAAAGTTGTGGTAAACAAGCACATTTCAGAGGAAATATGTGTAGTATTCTGTTTAGGGAAGATTTTAAGAATGCAGTTTAGATACATAAATGAATATTGACATTACAGAAGCATTGACAGGGAAATATACCCATCAACTTCATGACAATGGTTGCTTTTGGGGGACAGTTATATAGAGGAATGGGATTGAGCTAGATACCAAGAAAGTCCCTTTTTATGAGTAAATGTTCAAACCTCTATAAAAGCTGAGATCTGAAGGAAATATTATTAAATGTTTATATTTAAAAATAGGTGTTGGTTATTGATGAGACTAATAATAGGTAATATTAATGGAACTTTTTATAAGTGTTGGGCAATATTCTAAGCGGTATTTATCAAGTCCAGCTTGACATTAGGGTGACCAAGGAACGCACATGTAGAGATCCTGAAATAGGTCCTAGGCTGAGACCAGGGTACCTGTGAATTTTAAAATAAGCACACGTAAATTACCAGTCAACTGGAGATGAAAACCATTGGTCTAAGCAATATTAATAATTAAAAAAAATTCTTCCAATACTCCTACTAGGTAGGTTAAATTATTATTAATTTCATAGATAAGGAAACTGCCCAACTGTGTTTACAGTACTTTTTTTTTTTGAAATTTTTATTTATTTATTTATTTATGGCTGCGTTGGGTCTTTGTTTCTGTACGAGGGCTTTCTCTTGTTGCGGCAAGCGGGGGCCACTCTTCATCGCAGTGCGCGGGCCTCACACTATCGCGGCCTCTCTTGCTGTGGAGCACAGGCTCCAGACGCGCAGGCTCAGTAGTTGTGGCTCACTGGCCTAGTTGCTCCGCGGCATGTGGGATCTTCCCAGACCAGGACTCGAACCCGTGTCCCCTGCATTGGCAGGCAGATTCTCAACCACTGTGCCACCAGGGAAGCCCTACAGTACTTATTTTGAATAATTCTAGATTAAATCATAGTGTGACATGCCAAAATAATTAAACTGAGTTACCTTCAGGTAGGAGAAGACAAGGAATTGCAACCCCTGTATCAGGAAGAATTGACATGAAAATCTGCTGCATCTACATCAGAAGGCTGGGTTCTGACCTGGCTGTGGGACCTTCTCTGGTGCTGAACTCCTCAACCATAAATAGGGTTTATGATGAGAACAAGACCACCAGGTATATGAAAAAGCGCTCAACGTCAGTTAGTATCAGGAAACACAAGTCAAAACCTAAATCAAATATCACTTCACATCTGTTAGGATGGCTATTATTGAAAAAAAAAAAAAGATAACAAATGTTGATGAGGATGTGGAGTTTAAGGGAACTCTTGTACTCTTCATTTTCTTGAAAGAAACTGTGGCGTGTATATATTAACAAAGGGATATTATTCAGCCATAAAAAGAAGGAAATCCTGCCATTTGTGACAACATGGATGGACCTGGAGAATACTATGCTTATTGAAATACATACACCAGACATAGTCAAATACTGTATGATCTCATTTATGTTTGCAAGCTAAGAAAATCAAATTCTGAAAACCATAGATTAGAACTGTAGTTGTGAGGAGGAGGTGGTAGAGAAAGTGGGGAGATGTTGGTCAAAGGGTACAAACTTTCAGTTATAAAATGAATAAGTTCTGAAATTGAGTCATTTGTTGAGACGTGGAGGGATCTAGAGACTGTCATACAGAGTGAAGTAAGTCAGAAAGAGAAAAACAAATATCATTTATTAACGCATGTATGTGGAACCTAGAAAAATGGTACAGATGAGCCAGTTTGCAGGGCAGAAGTTGAGACATAGATGTAGAGAACAGACATATGGACACCAAGGGGGGAAAACTGCGGTGGGGTGGGGATGGTGGTGTGCCGAATTGGGCGATTGGGATTGACATGTATACACTGATGTGTATAAAATTGATGACTAATAAGAACCTGCAGTATTAAAAAACAAACAAACAAAACAAAACAAAACAATGAATAAGTTCTGGGGATCTAATATACAGCCTGATGACTTGTTAATAATTCTGTATTGTAGTCTTGAAATCTGCTAAGAGAGATCTGCTTAACTGTTACTACACACACACACAAGTAGAAACTATGTGAGGTGACAGATATGTTAATTAACTTGATTTTGGTAATCATTCCCAATATCTATGTGTATTAAACCATCATTTAGAACATATTTTTAAAACCTTCATGTTGCACAACCCAAATATATACAATTTTGTCAATCATACTTCAATAAATTGAAAAAAAGGAAAACAATGAAGTAGTATTATCCTACTACTACTATCCCAGCACAGAATAGAGTTCACAAAAAGTAAAGTGGTTTCACACATCAGACATTTTACCAACATGGTATTGGGTTGAAACAAATAATCTTGTATAAAATAAAAACCTTCAAGAGGGTTTCTTAAATTTTATTACCGTTTAATCATTGACAATGCTCTATACACTAACACCACATTCCAAGTCACCAATGCTGTATGATTGGTCATGTGTACTTAAATAAACCACACTGATCAAAATTTGAAGTCCACCAAAGTCAAAGATATGAATTATATACTTAATAACTTTTAAAACACAACCCTGATATTTGAGTAATTACTTATTTCATGAAGGAAGGAAGACAGAGAAACCAATGATAAAACTCTGAATATCACATAAAAATGTTTTCTGATTATGAACCTTTATTTTTAATTTAGAATCCAGATGACACACTCCCTCATTTCATAGAGATTTATAAATATTCTAAATAAAAGAAATATCTAGAATTTTATTTGAGTAAAATAAGATTTATATATCTATGGCTTAATTTCTTAAATTTGAATTATATTTTTTCATAAAGAGGGAAGGGAATTTCGCATTCTATATTATTTCTAAAGTAGGTTGTATTTAACTGAGATCATGAATGTATTACCTCTAGTGTTCTTGTTCCCGTTCAATTTTCAGTGAAGTTTTATAAAGAAAGAGTGAATAGACAGAGGTGAAAAACAGAAACCAATGAGGAAACAATTCGAAGCAGATAGAATTTGTCACACTGAGAAATATTGCTGAAGTTGCTGAGGTGTATGATCTTAGAAATGAATTGCTTGAATCCAAAATAGGGACACAGTGCCGCATGCCCATTGACTTGTTTCCTTTTTTTTCCAGCTGTCTTTTCTTTTTCCAAAGGTGTCTAAGCTACACAGAACTGGAAATGTAACAAGTGTCTCAGAATTCTTCCTCACAGGCCTCTCAGATGATCCAGAACTGCAGCCTTTGCTCTTTATCCTGTTCCTGTCCTTGTACCTGGTCACCGTGTTGGGGAATCTGCTCATCATCCTGGCTGTTACCTCTGACCCCCACCTTCACACCCCCATGTACTTCTTCCTCTCCAACCTGTCCTTGGTTGACATCAGTTTCATCTCCACCACCGTCCCCAAGATGATTGTGAACATCCAAACTCATAGCAGAGTCATCTCCTATGAAGCCTGCCTGGCACAGATGTCTTTTTTTATCCTTTTTGTGTGTATGGATGGTATGCTTCTGACTGCAATGGCTTATGACAGGTTTGTGGCCATCTGTCACCCACTGCGCTACCAGATCATCATGAACCCACGCCTCTGTTGCTTCTTAGTTTTGGTGTCATTTTTTGTTAGCCTTTTGGACTCCCAGGCGCACAATTTGACTGTGTTACAAGTTGCCTGCTTTAAGAATGTGGAAATTTCTAATTTCTTCTGTGACCCTTCTCAACTCCTCAAGCTTGCCTGTTCTGACACTTTCACCAATAACATAGTCCTGTATTTTTTTGGTGCCACCTTTGCTTTTCTCCTTTTCTCAGGGATCTTTTTCTCTTACTATAAAATTCTTTTTTCCATTCTGAGAGTCCCCTCATCAGGTCGAATGTATAAAGCCTTCTCCACCTGTGGTTCTCACCTGGCAGTTGTTTGTGTATTTTATGGAACCAGCCTTGGTGTGTACCTCAGCTCAGCCATCTCACAATCTCCCAGGAAGGATACAGTGGCCTCGGTAGTGTACACTGTGGTCACCCCCATGCTGAACCCCTACATCTACAGTCTGAGGAACAGAGACATCAAAAAGGCCATGTGGAAGTTCCTCAGCAAAACATTCTAATCTTAGTACCTGTGTCATCCATTTGGAGTGTGGGTTGGCAAATGTAGCAAAATTAACATCTAGACCTGAAAATTCTACCTCTCTCATCACATCATTTTTGTAGCTCTTATGACCTTCATGCCTCTCCTAGCTTAACACCTGGATATTGCTTCTCTTTATGGTTTAATGTGACTGGGGGAGAATTCTAGGATCCTTTGGGTGTCATAATTACTTCTTGACTGAATTTCATTACATCTATGGAAATTCTATAGTTTATCTTTGGTAGCCCCAGCATCCTCAAAAATGACTAATTTCCCTTTAATATATTGAAAATTTACAAGTTTTCCACAGCTCTTATGTATTCTCCATAGTAAATTCTATTTTTCAATCTGTGAATGCAGCTATGTGTGAGGATGCATGTCACTGCTTCTCAACCTTGGCTTTTATCGAAATCATCTGGGAAGCTTAAAAATACTGACCACTGGGTCTCTCCACCAGATATTCTGATTTAACTGGACTTGGGTGTGGTCTGAGCATGAGGATTTAAAAAACCACTCAGGTGGTTCTAGTGTGTGGCCAAGGTTGAGAACTACTGGTCCCAGTCAGATCTTTCACTCAAAGGTGACCAGTATGCCTTGTGTCCTAACTGCTTATGGACAAATGCCCAAGATCTGAAAGAGATCAGAGGTCAAAGGGGGAAGATATGAAGAGCCTACTGTAGTAACAGGCAATGTGTTTTCCGCATTATTTCTGATTATTTTCTTCACATAGCTTCTCTACTACTGGGCATATACCCTGAGAAAACCATAATTCAAAAAGAGTCATGTACCAAAATGTTCGTTGCAGCTCTATTTACAATAGCCAGGACATGGAAGCAACCTAAGTGTCCATCATCGGATGAATGGATAAAGAAGATGTGGCACATATATACAACGGAATATTACCATAACGGAATTATGCCAACGGAATATCAGCCATAAAAAGAAATGAAATTGAGTTATTTGTAGTGAGGTGGATGGACCTAGAGTCTGTCATACAGAGTGAAGTAAGTCAGAAAGAGAAAAACAAATACCGTATGCTAACACATATATATGGAATCTAAGGGGAAAAAAAGATCATGAAGAACCTAGGGGCAAGACGGGAATAAAGACACAGACCTACTAGAGAATGGACTTGAGGATATGGGGAGGTGGAAGGGTAAGCTGTGACAAAGTGAGAGAGTGGCATGGACATATATACACTACCAAACGTAAAATAGATAGCTAGTGGGAAGCAGCCGCACAGCACAGGGAGATCAGCTCGGTGCTTTGTGACCACCTAGAGGGGTGGGATAGGGAGGGTGGGAGGGAGGGAGACGCAAGAGGGAAGAGATATGGGAACATATGTATATGTATAACTGATTCACTTTGTTATAAAGCAGAAACTAACACACCATTGTAAAGGAATTATACTCCAATAAAGATGTTAAACACAAACAAACAAAAAAACCAAACATTAATTCTTTAGGAAATCCAAAAATGTTAGAACTATTTTAAATATGAAGTAACTTAAATATTTAGAGTATGGAATTGAGGAAATATAAGAAAAATCGAATATTAAGTGAGAAATGTTAGAAGAAATATTATGGACAGTGTTTGCTAAAATCCATGAATAAAAACAAGAATCATAGATGAAATGTATATTTTTCAAGGAAAATATAATTTAACAAAATTGGCTTTTTAAGAGCTGACTAATCAGAATAGAAAATAATAGGAAAGGCCGTTGAAATGGCTCATGTGAATATGATGTCAGAAAGAAATCCTCTAACAATTTTTAAGAACTGTTAAGTCTAGTGCGATTTAGTGCATTCCAAGCATGAGGAAGGGGGAAGTATTGTATCTAGGCTTTCAGCCCTAAGAAAGAGAAGATGACAATTGAGACTCAACTAAATCTTTCCCAAATTGTTTATGAGATGGTGTTTTAACTCCTTACTCACATAGAGGAGAATATCTTACTATTTTGCACCTCACCTTTAAAGAGCTAACGAAAATCTGTCCCTTGACAGCTATATTACCTCACCCCACTCACACTGCCCTACCAACCTCTCTACGTGGATTTACCACAATCTGCTTCCTCAGAATAAGAGAGCCATGCCAGTGTCTTCCAGAACCCTTGGAACCTTATTCACACCATCTCCATATGACAAGACAGAGAATCTCTGAATGGGAAACCTGAGTTTAAAACCCTTCCTTTCCCTTGGCTTGGCTTAGGGTATATCCCTGAATTACAAAGCCATTCTGCCTAACGCTTTCCCCTCTGTTTAGCTGGTACTTCAAGAACAACCAATATGTTCTGGCCTTTCTCTTTGCCATTGAGGAGATCAGCAAGAACCCCCATCTACTCCCCAACCAGTCCTTGGGTTATGAACTCTATAATGCCGTTGAAAGTGACCACAGAACTTTGGCAAGTGCCCTGTTTTGGCTCTCTGGTGATCATCAGACTGTGTCTAACTACAACTGCCAGAGACAAACAAAATCTGTGGCCATTGTTACAGTAACAGCCTAGGCATTTCAGCTGAGTTTGGAACACTTCTGGAGCTGTACAAAATCCCATAGGTGAGTGGATCTGAGTTCTGGTGAGAGATATTCTGCTTTTCCCCAATGCCTTTCCCTCTCATCCAATCAATGGGAAAGATGGAAGCTGTGTGTATGCATCCCATAGAGTTATAAACACATCCCAGAGACTTCCTCAGAGTATGAGATATTTACATGTGTTGGGAAAAGGAGGAAGGTGATGGAGAAGTGCAGTGCACACTTAAATGTTCAGATTCATGCTCAGGGCCAAGACATCCATTCTACAGCTACTGGGAATACTGACTGATGATGGCTTACAGCTCTTTACGTCATAGGAAATGCACATAGCATAGGGAACCTCCTCACCCACGGATAGGACCCTCTCAGGGCACAGACAGAAGCCAGTGTCTGGCAGATATGGGAATAAGAAGCCTGGTTCCCTAGTGTCAATTTGGGACAACACTAAAGGGCCATCCCAGCTCCAGAGGTCCCTGAGGATTGGCTGAGACTCAGCTGCAACTGTTTTGTGTTTCAGCATTTCCTTTTTCCCATTTTTGCCTTGCTCCATTCCCACAGGTATATCTCTGGAGAACCCTCCCTAAACTTTGCACAGGGAACTCACCATCTCAGGATGTCTTTCCAGGGACCGATCTGACTACCAGCATGCAGGAGATATCACTTCTGTGCATATCAGTGTTAGATTAGGAGAATTCTGTTCTGGAATTTTTTTTAAAGGAAATTTTAGAGAGTAGGGCATTGTAATCTCCAGGAGAACCTAGGTAATGCTGTGGTAATAAATTTAATCCAACATGTAGAATTTAATAAGACAAGATTTATTTACCCCCACCGTTTACATGAAACATAGGTTCCTAGGATGAATGAATCTCTTCTTCACAAGTCACTCAGGGCAAGGTTTATGGAGACACCACCGCCTGAAACTCATGCCTTCTTCAACTGCCATTGAAGGAGATAATAAGGACATAGGAACCTTACACAGTCTCTTTTATACCTTGGCTCAAAGTGATACCATCAGTCTCATGAAGCCACATGTCTCTTCTAAAAGCAAGGTGTCTAGGAAACATGGTCTTCTGTGTGCCCAAAATGAAATGAGAACTGTAGAATGTCCACTGCAGTCTTTCTTTTCATCAAATAATCTGGTCACTCTTCCTGTCACAGAGAAAATTGGCTCACTCTCTCCCCTAGAAAGACCAGCCCCAATCCCACTAAACTCAGAATCATGTTTTTGTTTTCTTATTCAGGTGACATATGGTCCTTTTGATCCTTTACTGAGTGATAAAGGCCAATTTCCATCTCTTTATCTGATGGCCAGCAAGGACAGCTCTCTCATCCATGGAATGATCAGGCTATTGCTGCATTTTGATTGGACGTGGGTGGCAGTATTTTTCTCTGAAGTAGGGAAAGGGAACAGTACCTCTGGGACCTGAAAGCAGAGAAGGTAAAAAAAGAGTATATGTGTGGTCTTTAGTGAAAAGATTCCTTCCAGTAGGGAATTGTATCAAGTAATTAATGTAAATTCAAAGAGGAGGCCCAGAATTTCATCTGCAAATGTGTATATCATACACAGTGATGTGGGATGCTCCTCTTTTATGGACATAAGAGCAGAATTCTATTTAACCCTGGACAAGGTGTGGATTATTGTAGCAAAGAGGGATATTGTTTCGGGTGAGGAGTACTATATAGTGCACTCTTTGCATGGAAGTCTCTCCTTCTCACTCCAGAGAAGGGAAATCCCTCGTTTTAAACACTTTCTCAAGACAGTTAAACCTTCCTAATACCCAGAAGACTTTTACTTCAGTAGTGTGTGGCTTAAAATTTTTGGGTGTTCGCTTGCTGGATCGCATTGTGGAAAAATCGGAGACTGCCCACCAAATTCTTCCTTAGAGTTTATGCCAACAAATACTGACATGATGACCTTGTCTGAACCCAGCTATCTCATCTATAATGCTGTGTATGCAATTGCCCAAGCACTCCACGAAAGGCTTTTGGTGAAAACAGAAATGGGACCTCCAGCAGATGCAGACCAACCCATGCTTCTACCCTGGAAGGTAAATGTCCTTCAGCTGCAGGTCATGAATAGACAAGTGGAGGATATTTGGTTGTATTTTATTGAGATGCAGCATCATGACCATACTTTTGTCTCAAGGTCCACAGGATTAGGGCCCAATGGACGCTGAGTTCTTTCACATTGGTTATACATGTATCTATAATTACTAGTTCTATTTGGAGAACTCTACCATGGGGGGGGTGTCTTTACTTTCTAATTATTTGTATTAGAAATCATACCAGAAAAATATTCCTAGTTTAGGATGTAATGCAGTCAAATATCCAGACAAGCCTTAACAAAACATAGGAGAACCAAAATGAGTGAAATCTATACATTTCCTTGGAGTGTACTCAATGATGTCAGAAAATATTGACATAATTACCATAACAGAATCCAACACTTTCATCTATAGTGGTGTACATGCTGTGGTCCAAGTGTTCTTTGAAATGATTGTGGTAAAAACAGAAATGGGGTCTCCCTGATATCCTTCACTGACCCTGGAAAATGAATTAGTTTTAGACATAACTGTTCCTACAAAACTTGCAAACACTTTTAAATGTGAGGACAATGATGATGATTATCAACTCAACATAAGTTCCATGGTTTAGAAATGAATTCATCTGGATTTTAACACAGGCTTTTGTGAATCTACAAATCCTTTTCAGACTATATTTAGAAATTTCTGTCATCATACACAAGGGACAAATACATTTCATCAAGTTGTTGATTAAATAAAATAAACTAATCAGATCAAATAAAATGCATATGTTTTTAATAGCTTTTAATATCAATTTAAAGCAAACATGTCTGAATTCTGGAATCCAAACTAAAGCTTCCAACATGTGGAATGCTTAATGAAGAATCAAAAACAGATCTAAATTTGGTATAGACTTCATGATGTTTTCATTTATGCTGGTAGCATTCTTTACTTTCCAGGTCAAAAGAGATCTCTTAAACAACACCCCACATTATTCATGCAGGTTATTCATACCAGAAGGAGCTATATGAATTTTATTCTAAAAAAATGAGGGTTGTTTGTTTTGACCTATCTAGTGGCTCGCTGAAGGACTAATCTAAGACTTCCTTTATTTCATGTGTCTTTGAAATTTCCTAGGGCTGAGGTGGCAACCTGAGTCCTGTTTATTGAAAACATATAAAGGTAAATGGATTACCTGCTACTTGGGGTCAGAGATAACAGTTGGGGAAAACTATATAAAAACTCTAAAGCATTGGAAGAAGGACTGGGGAAAGAGATGCTTTCGATAATAAAGGCTTTAAAAAGCTCCCACATTTTCCATGGAATCTAGAAGATCATGCACAGTGCTTGGCTCATAATCAGAAAATAACACTGAGAAGGCCCTAAGCTCCATTTCTGACTGACCTTCTGGCCTCATTGAAGCAGGAAGTGAAGGCTAAGGCAGAGCTGTAAACTGCCATGTTGAATGTTAAAAGTTTGCTCCAACACACCAGAGAGCACACTTGTAGAGACAGGGAAATAGTTCTTTGGTTTTTTATTTTATTTTTCTTTTTGGTATTTAAGGAAATCTATTTTTAGTCACTAGCTGGTCATTAGGCTACTGGAATAAAGCCTTCAGTGACCATACATGACAAAGAATATGGAATTTACAAGATTGGATCAGACAATGCCCTAAACTAACTAACAACAACTGTTACAATAAGTAATCACTACATTTGTTGGGTAGGGAGAGAACCTGATTTCCATAGTTTTCTCATTAGAATGTGAGCTAATATTTCGAATATCAAGTTTTTATCAAGGAGACAAGAAAGAATGACTCATACTTAGGAAAAATAAATGAATGGAAATGGTCCATGAAGGAACCCCTCAAGGGTTGCTGCTCAAACACTCTAACTGGTGGTTGCTGTATACATTCCTTTGTTGAGCCTACATCTTCATAAGCTTTTGAGCACTCATGATGAATACTTCTGTTTAATGGTTGAGACAATATCCGAGGTCATGGATAATGACAACTTAATTGTCTATTTTCTCTGTCTTTTTCCATGCCTATATCTGCTGCCTCATCACAACTTACAATCAAACCTGGAATCTATAAAAAATAAGTGTTTTGTGGTCTATCTGGGAATAATACAGAACATTTGGTGTTATACTTAGGGAAGAAAATAAATTTTGTGTAGATTATTTCAACCTTAATGATACATGAATTGAAAAAAATAAGCATAGAATTCTCTTGTGACCTAGTGCTTCACTCCTAGATATGTACCCCCCCCAAATTTGACACAGGTGTTCAACCCAAAATGTATATATGACTATGTACAGCTGCAGTGGGCATAATAGCCAAAAGTGGAAACAACCCGAATACCCATCAACCCGAATACCCATCAATGAATGGATAACCAAAATGTGGTGTATGCATGCAATGCAATAAGATTCAGCCATTACCAGAAATGAATTTCTGATACTTGTATAAAATTTGAAAATATTATGCTAAGTGAAAGAAGCCAGACACAGAGGGAGAAATATTGTATGACTCCATTTATACGAAATGTCCAGAAGAGGCCAGTCTATAAACAGAAAGTCAATTAGTCGTTCACAGATGCTGATTTAGGGGACATGAAGAGGGACTCCTTAATTGGTGTTGGGTTTCCCTTGGGATGAAGAAAATGTTCTGGCATCAGAGGGTGGTGAGGATTGCACAACATTGTGAATGTGTAAAACCCACCGAATTGTACTATTTAAAATGGCAGAGTATATGTTATGTGAATTTTACCTTAATCTAAAAGAAACATTGTAGATTTATTATCTCCCACAACAGAGTGTCAAGAGCTCTGGGGCTCAAAGATTAAAAGGCTATATCAACAGTCTCATTAATCCTCTACGAGTTGTAGGTTTTAGTTTTCTCTCATAGAGAAAGTGTTCCCTCCATTGTCACAAATCATATTCTTTTACATTCTAAAAATGTAAGAGAAAAAAATTCCATGAAGTACTGATTTACAGTACAGGCACTTCCTTCCAGAAGCCTCAGGAAAACTTTGTCAGGGATGCACGAAAATCCATGGTTAAGGCATACTTTATTGTGTCCTGATTGTATTCAATACCTTTTTTGTTTTTTAGAATGAGAGGAAAAGTTCATGTCACTAGAGTCCAAGAGATAGTAAACACCCAAACAAAACTTAGCTTCTACCAACAAGAAAGCTTGAGGCTGGGGAGGTGGGAAAGAATGGTTGCATTGTAAGTATGAGCCTTCCATCTCTAATTTGAATGCACTTTCCATTTTTCAATCTTTCTTCTTTTCTAGCTTCACCCATTCTTGGATAAAATCCAATTTAGAAACAGTGCTGGGGAGCACATGTCCTTAGATGAATAAAGAAGCCATGTGGTGCAGTATGATATCCCGAACGCTGTGAGTTTTCCAGGTGGTCTTGGGCTTCTGGTGAAAGTGGGAGAGTTTGGCTCCAGTAGTTCATATGATCAAGGTTTGGTGATCAACGAAGGGATGACAGAATGGCCTATTGGATTCAAAGAGGTATGACCTGTTTTCAAGATTAGATTTTTACATTGTAAAGCTATCAGAGTAGAATCCTCCTATCAGATGAAGTGTGCACGCATTTAACTGAGCACTAAATTCACTCTTTGAATGCAGCGTTTTCACTCATAGTATGTAATCTTACCTACTTTCTCAGGCAACGTCGAGAAGGAGCAGGTTGTATAGGCGATTGTTTTTAGTTTGAGTGTATCTATTCCTGCAGCAGTTGGGTGAATGCAATAAATAATGGTAATGGATATATCAGATACCCTGGCCTTATTTATGTATGGTAAGAGTCCTTCTTATATTTAAACACAAGTAGGTTATGGATGTCAGCTATGACTTTGTAGATTCCATTTACACATTCCCTTGGTTATTTGCATGTTATGTGATCATCAAACTTCATTCTACTTCGTATCTCAAAGCATTGACCACTATTTTCAAAATTTTTCCCACATTTGAAAAGTCCAGGGTAATTTTAAGATGATTCTTTGTGTGACTTTTCAATATTTAACATATAAAAATGTTTCTAATTTTCTGACAAGCCTGTGTCATACCTGGCAATCAGGAGCCCTGAATTGTGTTCATCAAATTGGGCATTTCATAACACACTCTCATAGTCTGTCTCTTTATGGCCTACATTTATTCTTTATGAAGCTACTTTTAGTAGCGTGTCAGCTTTTCACATTATTAGGTTCTTTTACCTAAAACCTACATCCTTCTATGCAGCCAATACGAGAGCAGAGTAAAATATTTTTCTGTACACAAAACTTCAGTATCATGACCACATGGATATCTGCACTGACAGGGTTTTTGTATTAGGTTGTTAAACAAAAGAAAAATAAGGTATATTGCCAGGAACGTATGGAATAAAGACCATGAAATACTTTGGTAAAATTTTGGTTGTCTCTGTAAATAATTTAGAAGAAAGTGGAAATGTAACTTAGTATCTCATACTTAGAATCTAGAGTATATGACAAGGTTGGGATTGAGGAGGAGACACAGTGATGTAACAGAAGGTGAAATGTCCTTTCTTCTTTTGGGAGAAATATAGATATCCTCTGATACCAGCTAATCATGTGCAAAATTATGACCAATGACTCTTTATTTTTCCTTTCAGACACCAAAATCTGTGTGTAGCCAGAGTTGCATTTCAGGATCAGAAAAGTTCCACAAGAAGGATGGCCAATTTGCTGCTTTACTTGTGCTTTTTGCCCAGAGAGACACATTTCCAAACACAGGTATAAAAATTTATAATCACCCTATGATAACTCCACTTCTTAACTATTACCAACCAAAAGGTAACTGAAGGCGTTGGTAAAGGAGTCATTATGCACCAGTTTCTTAATTCATGCATTTATTCATTGTTTTGAACACTTGGTTTTTTATGGTAAAGTATACATAATGTAAAATTTACCATTTAAACCATTCTTAAGAGTACTATTCAGGGACATTAAGTACACTTCCATTTTTGTGCAACCATCTCCACTATCCGTCTACAGAACTCATCATGTCAAATTTCATTGTTGTTACCTTGAAACAGTTACTCCCACTCTCCCCTCCCCCATAGTCTATGTATCAATATTTGACTATTCTAATTAACTCCTATAAGCAGATACATACTGTATTCATCCTTTGTAGCATAGCTTATGTCATTTAGCATAATATTTTCAGGACTCACCCACATTGTAACCTATGTCAGAAATTTGCATTCTTTCTAAGACTGAATAATATTCCATTGTATGAGTATACCACATTTTGTTTACTCATACATTCATGGATGGACATTTGGGTTGTTTGTACCTTTTGGATCTTGTAAGCAGTGGTGCTAAGAAAATTGTTCAAGTGTCTTTTCAAGGTACTGCATTCAGTTCTTTTGTGTATAAACCTAGAAGGGAATTGCTTGATCTTATGATACTTCTATACTTCTTTTTCCCTATTGTTACATTTTTTTTCACATGTTGATATAGTAGTTCAGGCATACAGCATAGTCATTAAATATTTTTATAGATTATACCCCATTAAAAGTTATTATAAAGTATGGGCTATGTTCCCTGTGTTGGATAATATATCACTATAGCTTCATTTATACATAGTTTTCTACCTCTTAATTTCCTACCCCTACCTTGCCCTTCTCCCCTTCCTGAGCCACTGGTAACCACACTTTGTTCTCTATATCTGTGAGTTTGTTTCTGTTTTGTTATATCAATTCATTTGTATTATTTTTTTAGATTCCACACATAAGTGGTAACATACAACATTTGTCTTTCTTTGTCTGTCTTATTTCACTAAGCAACATACCTCTAGGTCCATCTACATTGTTGCAAATGGTAGGATTTTATTCTTTTTTATGGCAGAGTAATATTCCATTGCTTGTATGTATATTTATGTATATATGTATATATGTGTAAATATATACATACACAAACACATATATATACATATATATACATATATATGTGTATATATATATGTGTGTGTACACAGATACATAAAAATATCATGTCTTCTTTATCGATTCATCTGGTGGTGGGCAATTTGGTTGCTTTCATATCTCGGCCTTTATAAACAATGCTGCTATTGAACACTGGGTTGTTTGTAGCTTTTCAAATTAGTGTCTTTGTTTTCCTCTAATACATAGCCAAGAGTGAAATTGCTGGACCATATGGTAGTTCTATTTTTAGTTTTTTGAGAAACCTCCATACTGTTTTCCTTAGTGGCTCCACCAATTTACATTATCACCAACAGTGTACCAGGGTCCCCTTTTTCTCCATTTCCTATCAAACATTTGTCATTTGTAGCCTTTTTATGAGAGTTATTCTAACAGGTGTGAGTTGATATCTCATAGTGGTTTTGATTTGTATTTCACTGATGATTAGAGATGTTGAGCATCTTTTCATGTGACTGGAGGCCATATTTGTGTCTTTAGTGGAAAAATATATATTCAGGTCTTTTGACATTTTTTAATTGAGTTGTTTGATGGTTTTGATGTCGAGTTGTATGAGCTGTTCCTATATTTTGGATATTAATCCCTTTTCGGACATATCATTCCCCAATTTTTTCTCCCACTCAGTAGATTGTCTTTTCTTTATATTAATGCTTTCCTTTGTTATGCAAAAGTTTTAAAATTTAATCGGTCCCATTTGTTTATTTTTGCTTTTGTTTCTTTTGACTTAGGAGACAGATCCAAAAAATAGTTATACGATTTAAGTCAAAGAGTTTTCTGCCCCAGTTTTCTGCCTAAAACTCCTCTATTCCAGGAGTTTTATACTTTCAGGTCCTACATTTAATTCTTTAATCCATTTTTAGTTTATTTTTGTACATGGATGAGAAAATGTTCTAATTTCATTCCTTTAAATGTAACAGTCTAGTTTCCCACCACCACTTATTGAAGAGAATGTCTTTCCTCCATTGTATTTTCTTTCCTCCTTTGTCATAGATTTATTGACCATAAGTGCATGCATTTATTTTTGGACTTTCTATTATGTTCCACTGATCAATGTGTCTGCTTTTGCATTATTACCACACTGTTTTGATGACTATAGCTTTATGGTATAGTCTAAAGTCAGAGAGTGTGATGTCTCCAGCTCTGTTCTTTTGTCTCAAGTTGGTTTGGTTATTTGGGTTTTTTGTGCTTGCATACACATTTGGATTATTTGTTCTAGTTCATGAAAAATGTCCTAGGTATATTGATAGGGACTGCATTAAATCTGTAGATTGCTTTGTGTACTATGGACATTTTAACAACATTAATTTTTCCAATTAATGACCCTGGCATTTGTTTCCATTTCTTTGTATCATGGTCAATTTCCTTCATCAATGTTTTGTCATTTTCAGAGTATGGGTCTTTCACCTCCTGGTTAAGTTTATTCTGAAGTATTTTATTCTGTTTGACATGATTTTAAGTGGAATTGTTTTCTTCCTTTCTTTTTCTTTTAGTTCATTATTAGTGTATAGGAAAACAACAGATTTCTATAGATTAATCTTGCATCCTGCAACATTACTGAATTCATTTATTAGTTCTAATAGTTTTGTGTGTGTGTGTGGAGACCTTATAGTTTTATATGTATGGTATCATGTCATCTGCAAATAGTTCAACTTCTTCCCTTCCAATTTGGATGGCTTTTTTTTTTTCTTCTCTGCTTCCTGTGGCTAGTCTTGCAATACTATATTAAGTAGAAGTGGGAAGACTGGACATCCTTGTCTTTCTCTTGATGATAGCTGTGAGTTTGTCCTAAGTGACTTCTGTTATGTTGAGATATGTTCCCTCTCTACCAACATTCATGAGAGTTTTTATTAATTGGATGTTACATTTTGTCAGATGCTTTCTCTGTGTCTGTTGAGATGATTATGTGATTTATATCATTCCTTTATCTAATGAGGTGTATCCCATTTATTGATTTGTGGATACTGAACCATCCTTGTATCCTTGGAATAAATCCCACTTGATAATTTTGGATGATCCTTTTTATATATTGTTGAACTAAATTTGTTAAGATTTTCTTGAAGCTTTTTGCATCTATAGTCATCAGAGATATTGGCCTATAATTTTCTTTTTCTTTTCTTTTCTTTTTGTAATTTCTTTGTGTGGTTTTGGTATTTGGTAATGGTGGCTTCCTAGTATGTATTTGGGAGTGTTCCCTCCTCTTCAAGTGTTTGGGATAGTTTGAGAAGTATAGGTATGAACTCTTATTTATATGTTTTTTAGAATTCCCCTGTGAAGTCATATGGTCTTGAACTTTTCTTTTGAGAATTTTTTGAGTAGAGATACAATTTCACTACTAGTGGTTGGTTTGTTCAGACTTTCCAGTTCTTCCTGATTTTCTCTTGGAAGATTGCAAGTTTCAAGGAATTTTTTCATTTCTTCTATGTTCTCCGAAATGTTGGCATCTAACTGATCCGTGTATTCTCTTATGGTTATTTTGTACTCTCTGATATCAGCTGCAACTTTCCTCTTTTATTTCTTGTTTCTTTTGTTTGTTTTTTTGGGTTTTTTTCAATTTTTTGTTTGTTTATTTATTTGGATCCTCTCTTTTTTTCCTTAATGAGCCTGGCTAAAGGCTTATCAATTTTGTTTATATTTTCAAAACTCAGGTCTTGGATTCATTGATCTTTTCCATTAGGGTTTTATTTTTTCCTGCTTGCTGTTCTCTATTTTGTTTATTTTATCTCTAATCTTTATTATTTTCTTCCTTCTGCTGACTCTGGACTTCATTTGTTCCTATTTTAGGTGGTAGGTTAGGTTGTTTATTTGAGATTTTTCTTGTTTCTTGAGATAGTCATCTATCCTTATAAACTTCCATTTAACAACTGCTATTGCTGTGTTCCATATGCTTTGGAAAGTGTGTTTTTTGAGGTTTTTATTTCATAAGTCTGTATCACAATTTTGGTTTTGAACAATAAACCAATCAGAAACATAATAGTTTATGTTTATTCATTCAGATATTAGAAACCATCAAATCTGCTTTACCTCTATTCATCAATGAAGTCTCCCATCTCTTTTTAAGAGTATCGGTGTACAACTACCCTTAGCCATGCAGACTCATAGATAAGTGTTCTATATCAGATAAGTGGCTATTCTCAAAGCTTTTGCTATTGAATCTAGCCATTTCTTCCATCATTAAGTATACAGAAAGCATATCCTTATTATTTCTGCCACTCCTGTATCCCAGAAACCCCTCTTTATAACTAAGAACTTTTCAGATTACTTCTTATTATATCTTCTCTGTTTTGGTTCATCGGTTTGCAGTGAGGGTAAAAACTTATACTTGGGTAAAACTTCTACGTTATATCTGATTTTCCCATGTTTCGTTTTAAATCTTTTAGAGTTTAAACGTTTTATTTTGGCTTAATTTTTTTCTGAATGTAGTACTTAGCCAGTTTTTACAAATTGTAATGTATTCTCCTTAAGTCATTTTAAATCATCTATTTCCAACTTACTTGAACTGGTAACTTCATTAAATAGTAAACTTTTATATATACATGAGCTTGTTTCTTGAGCACCTTTTCTTCTTTTTTTTCTAGATTTATTTTATTAATTTATTTTTGGCTGCATTGGGTCTTTGTTGTTGCACACGGGTTTTCTCTAGTTGAGGTGAGTGGGGGCTACTCTTTGTTGTGGTGTGTGGGCTTCTCATTGCTGTGGCTTCTCTTGTTGCAGAGGGCAGGCTGTAGGCGCGTGGTCTTCAGTAGTTGTGGCTCACAGGCTCTAGGGCACAGGCACAGTAATTGTGGCATGAGCTTAGTTGCTCCGTGGCATGTGGGATCTTCCCCAACCAGGGATCAAACCCCTGTCCCCTGCACTGGAAGGCGGATTCTTAACCACTGCGCCACCAGGAAAGCCCCAAGCACATTTTTTTTCTATTGAACATTGTTTTCTTTCCCACAATAACAAACTTTAGGGAGTATTTGGTATATTCCTTTTTTTCATATCTTTCCCTATGGTCCTTTTTTCCCCCTCAGAAGAGTTCTTATTTTTCCTTGAAAAATTCCCTTTTCTGTGAATTTGAGAATCAACATCTCTACTTTCTAAAATTATAGTATGGCTTTAACTTTATTACTTTGATTCAAGTACTTTGGGGAAAATGAGGTTTTTACAATATTATAACCATTAATAAGTATGGTACATATCTATTTAATCAGGGCTTTTATTTCCTCTCTTTGCTTAATCATGTTTTGTATCACTTTTTCCATTGCGTTTTTTTTAGAATGCACTGATTTGTTATTATGTTTATTATTGCCTTTCTTTTGATTGCTCTGATTTTATATTCCTACTCTCTTTTACATTTCTTCTTTTCTAATGTAAGCATTTAGTGCTATAAATTTTCCTCTCAGCACTATTTTATTTGCATCCCACAAATTTTGTTATGCTATATTTTCATGTTCTTTACTTTTAATCTGTTTTTCAAGGGTTTTTTTGAGATTTTCATTTGAACGTTAGGTTTTTCAAAAAATGTGTTGATTACTTTCTAATTATTTTGAAATTTTCCTGTTATCTTTATGTTACTGATTTAAGGTTGTTTCCATTATGGTCAGAGAATATACTCTGTATGATTTCCATTTTTATGTCTGGGAGTTTTATGACCCAGAATATGTTCTATTTTTGAGGATCTTCTATGGGTGCATGGGAATAATGTTTATTCTAATGTTGTGGAATGGAGTGTCCAATAAATGTCAATTTAGTGTTCTATAAATCAATTGCCTATTTGTGTTTGAAGGCATTGTTCAGTTTTCCTTATCTTAGCTGAGTTTTTGTCTAACAGTACTGTCAATTGCTGAGGAGAGTATTGAAATCCCCAATTATTATTTTATATTCATCTCTTTCTCCTTTTGGTTATATCAGATTTTGTTTTAGATTTTGATTTTATTGTGAACATTTTCAAACATACAGAAAAACTGAACAAACTTTACAGTGAACAAGACATACTTGCCACATGAATTTTACCATTCATGTTTTGCTGTACTTGCTTTATCACATAGCTATCATCTCTGTATCATCAATCAAACCATCTTATGTGTTGATATGTTTCTCTTTCCCCTTTTTTCCAGCTTTATTGAGGAATGATTGACAAATAAAAATCAGAGTCATTTCAAGGTTGGCATCTTATGACTGTCTGTGTCCTAGCTGTGATTTTCCTGGTCCCTGACATGATCGGTGATTTTTCTATTCTTTTCTGGACATTTCGTATATTATATTGGGAGACTCAGGGTCCTACTTAATCTTCCATTTTAGCAAACATTCATCTCAGTTAGGTTTATCACTCAGGTCCTGATATCATTTTGTGTGCCATCATTCCCATGATAATTTAGTTTTCAGAGTCCATGGAGTGGTACTCTGTGCTACCTCATTTGTGCTCTGCTTGGAGGACACTGAAAATACAGCATGGCTCTGACACTGCAGTTCAGGTTTTACACTTTGGCATATTCTATCCGTTCATGTTTGCATCATGAGGTGTCTGCCAAGCACTTCTTGGGCAGCATTGAAGAGTCTCTTTCTCCAACTCCTTCCTCTCCAATATCCTCCCTTCCTCTCTAATTGGGTGAATGAGGGATGCCCCATGCCACCCTGGGTGGGAGTGGAAGTTCAGATTCCTACTCCATGTCCAGCGAGAAAAAAGAAAGGCAGTGCCTCCCTGGGTTGCCAGCTGCCACCACATGGGGGCAAATGTGCAGACTTCCTTCTCCGTCTTTCCTGATACTGATCCAGTAGACTATCTCCTACACCACCTTTTGGGGGAGACAATAGGACAGACTCCCACTGATGTACATTGAATAGGAAAGTGCCCACCTGGCCTGCCTGCTGTTGCCTGGTGGGGGTGAGATGAGCAGGAGACCAGGTATCTGGCTTGCTCTTGTTCATGTTGCCCAGTGGGACTGGAGAGTGACTTCCTGGGTCACTTGGTGCTGCTGGATTAGAGAGTCAGTGGAGACCAGGTGGGCAGGCAGGAAAGTGCCCACGTGGGCTACCTGATGCTCTTGGATGGGTAACAGGCATCTATACCTCCTACTCTGTCCCCACTGACATCATGGAGGAGGTCATCCATGGTGTTTGGGTGGGGTAGGAAAAGTGTTGTAAAAAATATTTCTGTTCTCCTGAGATTCCCATGGCCTGACCTTTTGGCCAGAGAGAACATGTTTTTCTTAGGGTTCTTTTTGTTTGTTTCTTTGTGCCTGTTGTCAGTTCCAGGTTGCAACCTTCTCTGGTGATCAGTAGAAGATAAATAGGAGATTCAAATAAAACCTAAAGACCTCATAGTTGTGTTATTCCTCAAGTGCTGAGGTACTTTGTCAGTCTGCCTTCCTCTTTACATCTTTCAGTTTTCATACAATTGCCTGTTTAATTATTTCCACATTTTTAAATTGTATTAGTACAGATTATCAAAGAAATGTGAGTGTATACCATCTTGTCCAGAACCAGAAGACACACCTTTTTTTTCTTTAAGTGTTTAATGCCCTTTTAATATTTTCCATATTGAGTAAGATCTTTCCATTCTTTGAGTTACATATTAGGATGGGTATTATATTTTCTCAAATTTATTTTATTGTGGCAGACGAAAAAACACAACATAAAATTCACCCTGCCAACAATTTACAAGTGTACATTACAATATTTTCAACCACATGCACACTGTTGTGCAACAGATCCTCAGAAAACTGCCCACCCCCCATTGTGCATGACTGAAACTGTACACCCACCAAATAGCTCCCCAGCTCCCCTTACCTCATCCCTTGGAAATCACCTTTCTAATTTGTTTTTATGTTTGACTACTTTAGATACCTCATTTAAGTGGAATCATGCAATATTTGTTTTTCCGTATTGACTTACTTCGCTTAGCATTACGCCCTCAAGGTTCATGCATGTTGTAGCATATAACAGGACTTCCTTCCGGTTTATTTATTTATTTATTTACGGCTGCGTTGTGCAGCACGTGGGATCTTAGTTCCCCGACCAGGGATCGAACCCACACCCCCTGCATTGGAAGCATGGAGTCTTTTTTTTTTTTTTTTTTTTTAATATTTTTGCCTTGTTTTGTGTCCTCAATTGGTTTTTCACTTCAGTTACTTTTTTTTTTTTAATTAATTAATTTATTTATTTATTTATTTTTGGCTGTGTTGGGTCTTCGTTTCTGTGTGAGGGCTTTCTCTAGTTGCGGCAAGTCGGGGCCACTCTTCATCGCGCTGCGCAGGCCTCTCACCATCGTGGCCTCTCCCGCTGCGGAGCACAGGCTCCAGACACGCAGGCTCAGCAACTGTGGCTCACGGGCCCAGCCGCTCCGCGGCATGTGGGATCTTCCCAGGCCAGGGCCCGAACCTGCGTCTCCTGCATTAGCAGGCAGGTTCTCAACCACTGCGCCACCAGGGAAGCCCGGAAGCATGGAGTCTTAATCACTGGCCGCCAGGGAAGTCCTTCCTTCCTTCTTAAGGCTAAATAATATTCTATTGTATGTATATGCTCCATTTTCCTTATTCTTTCATCCATTAATGTGCATTTAGGTTGTTTCCATCTCTGTTATTTTTAATAATGCTGCAATGCATTTTCTCAAATGATTTTCTGGCACTTAGTGAGACTGGAAAAATTCTTCTTACATACATTAACTAGTGTCATAGATTACCTTTCTAAACTTCTAAAGTGTAAATATTTGTTACTCTATAGATAAATCTTGCCTAATTATGATTTGTATTGATATTAGTTCATTAATAATTTAATATTTTTGCATCAAATATTTTGTTATAATGGATTTTTTGTGTGTATGTTCAGGAAGCTTGCATTACATGGGTTTCCCTGATTCTTAAATATTTAGTAAAGTTTTCTAGTAAATCTCTAGGATAGGAAGTACCTTCCTAGATTTGAGGCAGAAAGCCAAAAAAAAAAAAATAAAGTGATTGATATATTTAACTATATCAAAAGAAAATTGTAGTTTTATTAAACTGTTTTCTACTTACTGTTTGATTATTTGCTAGAATGAGATATTTTATTAATGAAAATAAAGTTCAATAAACGATTTTGAAATAAAATGATATCTGTTGAAAATTTCAATGAAATATGAACATTTTAGCAATACGCTTCCATTGATTTCTTCGTCTGTAAAATGGAGACAGATAATAGCATTTCCTTATGCGTTTCCGTGAAAATACTCAGGAGTAATGTACATAAAATGCTTGTCATGTATTGTGGAATGTAATGCCTATTCCTTTTTCCACCAGGGTGATTATAGCTTTTTTTTTTTTTTTAATGCTTGGAGTCTGCGGTTCTTAAAATCTATTTTTGCAAAGTGAACCTTTTTTTAAAAATAAATTCTGCCTAGAGTTTTATGACCCCTTTGAAATAAAAATTCAGGTTTCTGTGTGTGTGTGTATGTGTGTCTATACACATATATCTCAAATAATATTTTAAGCCTTATGAAAAGCTGCATCCCCCAGTCTTTATTCTGACTCCCACAAACAACTTATTTGTTTTTCTGGTTGTAATTCTGTATTTCTAAATTAGCTACTTATACAGCTTTTTCATTTTTCAGCTTTTGATTTTTTCTAATTACCTTCTTCTCTGAAAAAATTAGCATGTAGTTCTCTTGCTATTTTAAAACATAATTCCCCTCCCCCAATATAATTATATAATAAATTAGGATAAATCGAAAGTCAGTGTCTATTGTTTTATTACATAGATGTTTACCATTTTATGACATATGAATCTGATCCAGATTTCATTTTATTTTTGATCCAGATTTTATAAATACATTCTCTTTCTCACTTTTTTTCTTTGGATTTTTTAAATGGTAAAATTCCCTTGTTTCTTTGTTTTATTTCTATCAATTCATCACTGGTTCATCCTCTCCAACATAAATTTAAATCTCTTTTCAGTAGATCCAAATGAATGAGACAATTTACCAGCTTCATTTCCTGCTGGGGGGCATCCCTCTTGGGCCTGTACATACATACACACATACATACATATACACACTGTATCTGGAAGGATAGAGTAGAAAATGATGTTTATCTTTGGGAGAAAGGACCGGGAGACGGTATGGGAGTGAGAATATTTTACTGACTACCACTATTTGAAGATTTCCTATATGTGTATCTATGACCTAGCCCCCTCCCCCACAAAAAAACATTTTAAAAAAATAGCGTTAGATCCCTATCTACCGGCTTGTGACAGCAAGTTAAAGAGAAAGGTGAATATATGATCCAATTTTTTTAAAAAAATGTAAGAACATCAGTTAAAAAAAAATCCTAAATATGAGCATATCGTTTAATTGAGCTGTGTGAGGCTCCGCGAACATGGGGAAAGGCTTGAAGAAAAGTTGTTTAGCATCCGTCTACCTGTACAGCCTGGGGAATCCACGGAAAGCCCCGCCTTCACCCACGTCCCTGAAGCTGATTTTCTCCCACTCTCCTGCCCGCCTACCCAAGCCCCACCCCCGCCTTATCCCCGCCCCTGGGCCTAGTCTCTGCCCACCTTCAGGTTGAGACTCTAGCACCGCCCCCCAGATCCGGTACCCAGCCACAGCCCCGCCCTCAGTCCCGTCAAGAAACGGGTGTCCGCCCACAACCCTGCCCTCTGGGCTTGGTTCCGCCCACAAGGTGGTACCATCCCACAGCCCCGCTCCTAGAGTGGGTCTCAGTCGCTGGCGCTGACCCAGCCCACTGCCCAGCCTTGCACTCACTAAGCAAACGAGAATACCTCGTCGGAGGCTTGGGTGCAAGGCCACCGCCCCGCCCGCCGCCTTAACCCAGAGCCCCGCAATGCCCCGCTGTCTGCGGCTGCTAGGCACCGGAAACTGAAGTCCCTGGCTACAGCCCGAGACCGGAAGCGGAAGCGCCGGGCGGTGCTGAGGAAGGAGTAGCGGGGCGGCTTACTGCGCTGTGTGTAAAGTTTTCTCCGCGGGGGACTGGGTTCACGTGGTACGTTCGGCCTTAGTACGAGGGTCAGGACTCTGTGAGCGGCGGGCAGTGCCGGGGCTCCCGTAGGAGTCTAGGGAGGGGCATGGGTCTGGGGCACCCCCGTCACAGGCTCCGGCGTTCCTCCCCCTTTCCCGCGAGCCGCGTTTCGACCCCTGGGGCCTCAGGCTCATGCCGCTGGTTGGCCCATAGCGTCCGTTTCCTCCTAGCTCTGGGCGCCGCCGTCCCCTCCTCAGAGTTCCCCCTCTCCCCATCACCTTTCCCCGGTGTGACTTTGCCCCCTAGGGGACTTTTAGTCACGTGTGGAGGCATTGTTTTGGTTGTTACAAATGGGAGGGGCTGCTACTGGCATCTAGTGTGTGGAGGCCACGGATGCTGCTGGACATCCTACACCGCACTGAACAGCACCCGTGACAAAGCATTATCAGTAGTGTCGAGGTTTGGAAACCCTGCTCTAGGGTCTTACAATCTTCAAACCCCTGAATGAACTTAAAGGTTAGCTGAGTCACTTTTAGCGCCCCTGAGTGACAAGCAGTATTAAAAGCGTCTGGAGTCACAAAAAAATCACTATCCAGCCAGATGAGTTCAGCAAGGCGAATGAATGCACACCGCATGAAGCCGCTTTCTCCCACTTGGAGAGCAGATGGCTGGATAGGAATCAGGAAAATCCAGTCATAGCCAACAATTACACGTTAAATCAGTACAGTAAATACAAAAAAGAAAAGTGAGTGGTGTGGCCTTTCCATCCAGCAGCTGTATTATGCGCTATAAAAGGCCTCAAAAGAAATCCTTGTACCCTTCTTCTTTTTTTCCCTACAGACAAGTTATCTCTGGAGTTCAAGTTTGAGTTGAAACCAGCCTCAAATTTCACCTGTCCTCACTAACCTGTGGATTTCTGTGTGACCAGGTGAGTACCATGTGGAACTTGTAACAACAGGTGCCAGCAGCCTCAGCTGTGCAGAACTGCTAATAGGCCTTCCCTGTGCTCAGGTGTAAACACAAGGAGTCACTAAGAGTGAGGGCATCTTAAAAAAGATTTATCTTTGATGGATTATATTCAAGGGAAAGATAGTAAGGTGTGTGGTGATGTGAGTGTAAATAAGTAAATACAGTTATGTGCAAATAAATACACATTAAACAAGCATGTAAATAACTATAAATAACAGAAATATAGATTTACTTGCATTCCATAATACTAAAAATTTTAGGATTTTATATATAAGTATAAATATATAAATTTTTTATGTGTGTATCAGGATTACTCAACAACATTCCTCAGGCCCAGTTCAGTTTGACTTCTAAAACCCTATAAATCTTACACAAAGATTCAAAATATAGGGGTACATGGGGGAAAAATAATTTGAACTTCTTTATATTGGCAACAGAAATTTAAAATTGAATTGACCAGCAACCAGATGTATTTGCTGTTTGCAAGTGTTTTCTGTTTGGTTTTGTTTCTTGTTTTGTTTTTTGTTTGTCTGTTTTTTTCTTCATGATATTTAAAATCACTTGGAGGAATACTAAGCAACAACTTGCAGATTGAAGGGTAGGGCAATAGTTTCCAAAGATTGTAATCTACAACTTGGCTTCTATAAGAATTAACTTTGTTTCTCTAAACTTTTATGAAATAACAGTCTGGTGATTCATATTGCAGATAGTCATTTTGAGTAATTTTATATTGTTGGGTTTTATCAGTTGTGTGTGTGTATGCGTGCGCCTTTGTCATTCTGTCTTTCCTGTAACATTCTTAAGGGGAATGCTTGCTTGTCATGCAATAGATATTCTTCAGGTGCACTATATATGGTGACCAACCATGCTCTTTTATTCAGGACTGAGAGGTTTGCCAGGACACAGGATATTTTGGGTTCAAATTAGGGTTAGAACTCTAGGCAAACCAGGATGGCTCATCCTCTCCATGAGTCAGGCCTAGGGCCAGATGTATAGGGACCCTGGAGAACCAAACAGACTTTGCCCTGCCTCTGTGAGATTTATATTCTAGTAGGGAGTTTGGATTTTAAACAATTAATGACAAGAGTGATGGGCGAGCTTGGCACAAGAGAACTCAACCTGAGGTTAACAGGGAAGCCCTCCTGAGAAGAACTGATATTTATAAAAGAGCTAAAGCTGGGACTGGATTTAGCTAGTCATAGGGCTCAACAGAGCAGTCCAGGCGGAGGGAGCTGCATGTGGAGAGCCTCCGAAGCAGAGAGCCTGGTGTGCTTCATGACCCGAGAAGACGGGATGGCTGAGGCAAGCCGGTCAAGGGATAAGGGGCGTGAGCCAGATTGAAATGGTGAGCGGGCAGGGTCCAGTCAGACATCATTGTGGACTCTGTTCTGAGACCAGGGGGAAGACACCGAAGAGGTGTGAGCAGAAGAATGATTGGACTGTGCACGTGGATTAAAATGGACTTCAGGATTACGAATGAAGACTTAAGAGGCAAGGTATTAGGGAACTTTAGGGAATGAGATGATTATTCCCTAAGCCTGGATGATGGCTGTGGAGTTGGAAAGAAGAGAGCTTGGAGTTTAGAACTGAGAGAACGTCCTGGTGTTTCCATTCATTTATGCATTTGTTAGGTGGCACAGAACTCTTTCTGTGCTCCCAGGTGCTGGCTGTGCAGTCTTGCAGGCATTCCCCTCACTCAGGCCCCTTTTCACCCCACTTTGCCTCTCACAGGGCCCCTTCTCCACATGCTAGAAGAAGGGCAGACCTGAGTATGTCTAGGGCTGGACTGTCTACTAATGGCTACATATAGCCATTAGTCACATGTAGCAATTTCAGTTAAACCAATGAAAAATGCTATTAAAAATTCATTTTCTCAATCCTACAAGCCACATTTCAAAGAGCCACATGTGACTAGTAGCTACCATGTTGGACAGAGCAGTATACAACATTTCTTTCTTTTTTAAAAAAAAATTTTATTCAATTTAAAATTTCAAAAAAGAAAACAACCAGTTCACCCATTTCTCCTACCCCCATCCCCCACCCCTTGCAGCCACCAGTCTATTCTTTATCTCTATGAGCTTGTTTTTGTTGTTGTTGTTCTTTAGATTGTACGTATAAGAGAGATCATATGGTATTTGTCTTTCTCTGTCTGATTAATTTCATTTAGCATAATGCCCTCGGGGTCCATCCATGTGTGGCAGATGACAAGATTTCATTCATTTTTATAGCTGAATAATATTCCATTGTATATATACCACAATTTCTTTTTTTTTTCACACACACACACTGTATTTTATTTTTACAAGAGATAAATAGACTGACACCAAGCATTGTAAATGGATGACCACAACAAAAGCAACAATGATTGCAATTACCAAACACGAAAACACTCATATGTCATAATATTGACATTCAGTCCAGTAATCCTCTACTGTAACAGCTCCTTTACTTTGCAGTGAAAATTGATTTGTATCACAATCTCTTTATCCATTCAGTCATTGATGGATCCTTAGGTTGTTTCCTTGCTATTGTAAATAATGCTGCAGTGAACATGGAGAGAGAGAGAGAGAGAGATCTTTTTGAATAGTGTTTTTGTTTTCTTCTGATAAATACCCAGAAGTAGAATTGCTGGATCATATAGTAGGTCTATTTAAAAATGTTGAGGAACCTCCATACTGTTTTCCTGAGTGTTTGCACTGGTTTATAGTTCTCACAGTGCACAATGGTTCTCTTTACTCCACATCCTCACCAACACTTATTTCTTGTCTTTTTCATAGTAGTCATTCTAACAGGAGTGAGGTGTTATCTCATTACAGTTTTGATTTGCATTTCCCTGATGATTAATGATGTTGAGCATCTTTTCATGTACCTGTTGGTCATCTGTATGTCATCTGTGGAAAAATGTCTTTTGCCCATTTTTTAAATCTGATTGTTGTTTTGCTATGGAGTTACATGAATTCTTTGTACATTTTGGTCATTAACCCCTTATCAGATATGTGATTTGCAATTGTTTTCTCCCATTCAGTAGGTTGCCTTTTCATTTTGTTGATGGTTTCCTTTGCTGTGCAGAAGTTTTTTAGTTTTATGTAGTCTCACTTGCTTATTTTTGCTTTTGGTGTCAGATTCAAAAAATCATCACCAAGACCTATGTCAAGGAGGTTACCACTTATGTTTTCCTCTAGGAGTTTTATGGTTTCAGGTTTTATGTTCAAGTCTTTAATCCATTTTGAGTTAATTTTTGTGTATGGTGTGAGGTAGTGGTCCAGTTTCACTCATTTGCATTTGGCTCTCCAATTTTCTCAACAGCATTTTTTGAGGAGACTGCCCTTTCCTCGTTGTATATTCTTGGCTCTTTTGTCATAAATTAATTGGCCATATATGAGTGGGTTTATTTCTGGGTTCTCTATTCTGTTCCATTGAGCTATGTGCTAATACCATACTGTTTTAATTACTATAGCTTTGTTATATAGTATAAATCAGGGCGTGTGATGCCTCTAGCTTTGTTCTTCCTCAAGATTGTTTTTGTGGTTCCATACAAAATTTAGGATTGTTCTATTTCTGTGAGAAATACCATTGGAATTTTGATAGGGATTACATACTGCTTTCGGTAGTATGGACATTTTAACAACATTAATTCTCAATCCATGAGCACAGAATATCTTTCCATTTATTTGTGTCTTCTTCAGTTTCTTTCATTAATGTCTTGTAGTTTTCAATATATAGGTCTTTCACACCCTTGGTTAAATTCCTAGGTATTTTATTCTTTTTGATGCAATTGTGAATGGATTGTTTTCTTGATTTATTTTTCTGATAGATCATTATTAGTGCAAAGAAACAACAGATTTTTGTGTATTGATTTTGCACCCGCCAACTTTACTGGATTCGTTTATTAGTTCTAACAGTTTTTTAATGAAATCTTTAGGGTTTTCCATATGTAAAATCATGCCATCTTGCAAATAGTGAAAAAGTTTTACTTTTTTCTTTGCAATTTAGATGCCTTTCATTTCTTTTTCTTGCCTAATTGCTCTGGTGAAGACTTCCAATACTATGTTGAATAAAAGTGGCAAGAGTGTGGGCATCCTTGTCTTGTTCCTGATCTTAGAGGAAAAGCTTTCAACTTTTCACTGTTGAGTACGTTGTTAGCTGTGGGCTTATCATATATGGCCTTTATTATGTTCAGGTGTGTTTTCTCTATACCTGCTTTGTGGAGAGTTTTTATCATAAATGGATGTTGAATTTTGTCAAATACTTTTTCTGCATCTATTGAGATGATCATATTTTTTCTTTATTTTGTTTATGTGGTGTGTATCACATTGATTGATTTGAACCATCCTTGTATCCCTGGAATAAATCCCACTTGGTCATGGTGTATGATTACACCATGGTATATGATTTAAGTTATTGTTGAATTTGGTTTGTTAATATTTTGTTGAGGGTTTTTGCATCTGTATTCATCAGGGATGTTGACCTGTAATTTTCTTTTTTTGTGGCATCCTTGTCTGGTTTTCAGTATCAGGGTAATACTTTCCTTGTAAACTGTGTTTGGAAGAACTCCCCCCTCTTCTGTTTTTGGCAAGAGTTTGAGAAGGATTGGTATTAGTTCTTCTTGGAATGTTTAGTAAAATTTATCTGCGAAGCTGCTTGGTCCTGGACTTCCGTTTGTTGGGAGGTTTTTGATTATTACTGATTCAGTTTCCTTGCTAGTGATCAGTCTGTTTAGATTTTCTGTTTCATCAGAGAAATAGAAAATGTGAACTGCCATGTTGGACAGAGCAGAAGTATAGAACATTTCCATCATACCTGAAAGTTCTGTTGAGCAACACTTGTATAGAGTGGCCCATCCTCTGACACTCTCTCAACACTGACTCCAGGTGCAGGAGTCACTGAATCTGTAAACTGAACAGAGACCCCTCCCCCCCTAATAGGAGACTTCAGCTGCCAGAAGACCTGGAGAGGGTACTCAGGACCTGAGAGTGTCCTGGGCACCTTCCCAGCCTGCTTTCCTCTTGGGGCTTTGGGCGTGTCTGGATCCCACCCCTCCTGTCACTCCTCAGCTCATGACTGTAACTATTCCTAAAGGCAAATTGGGTTCCTGGCGGGAAGAATGTAGACTTCTTCCACCTGCAGAGAGTGGAGAAGTTCTTCAGCAGTTATCTGGGTCTGCTGGAGTCACACTAAGACCTCAGGGAAGATTTGGTATGAGAGGCTGTTCAAGTTTCCTATGGCTGCTGTAACAAACTACCATAAACTTAGTGGCTTATAGTAACACACATTTATTTTCTTGCTCTGGAGGTCAGAACTCCTAAATGGGTTGGCAGGGCTGCATTCCTTTTCCATCTTGTAGAAACCACCTGTATTCCTTGGCTTGTAGCTTCTTGCTCCATCTTTAAAGCCAGTGAGAACATCTTTAAATCTCTCTCTCTCTCTTTTTCTCTCACCTCTGCTTCCATTCTCACATCTCCTTCTCTGACCCTGACCTTCCTGCCTCCTCTTATAAAGAAGAACCCTTGTGATTTCATTGGGTCAACATGTATATTCCAGGATAATTTTTTCCATCTCCAGATCCTAACCTTACTTACATCTGCAAAATCCCTTTTGCCATGTAAGGTCACATATTCGCAGATTCTGAGGAGTAGAGCATGGACGTCTTTGGGGCAGAGGCATTAATCTGTCTACCCCACAGGCCCAGGAGTCAAAGACTCTCTGCAACAATTTTTCACCTGGACACTCAACCGTAGTGTCCAGTGTTCCCCTCCCTGCACACACTCACTTTATTGCTTTTATCTTTAGGATGCAGGAAGGACACAGATAGAGACCTTGAGAAGCTGGTTTTATGGAGTTACATTGTATTCTGTAACTCCAGGGAGAGGAGGCATTCCCTTATAGAAAGGAAACATTCCATTTCTATTGCTTTGTACCCTGATTTTGTTGTTGTTTTTGTTGTTTTTCATTTAAATTTATTGGAGATAAAACTCTCCATCAATACCTAGAGATCGTGTCTTTCTTTTTTTGGCTTCATGCTTCTTCATTATGTGGATATTCCGTAGTTTACTGAACCAATTTCCTATATATAGCAATTTGTGTTGTTTCCAATCCTTTGATATTATAAATAATGCTACAGTGAATAACCTCGCTCATGTCTTTTAGTATTTGTGTATCTTTCAGATAGATTCCTTGTAGTGTGATTGACAGGGAAATGATAAATGTTTTTGCATTTTGCTTGAGGATAACAAATTTCCTTCCACAGGAGTTCTACCCCAACAGTGTATGAGAGTGCTTTTTTCTACAGCCTTGCCAATGAAAGATGTGGTCCCCTGTGTCTTTTTTGATCTGACAGATAAGAAATGGTATCAGTGTAGTTGCAATCTACATCTTCGTTCTGTGAATAAGATCAATGGTGATTCTACTGATTGAATTGGTAGTGGTGGAAACCAAATTAAACTGTGTCTCAGAGTGGGTGGGACATGAGGAAATGAGACAGAGAGTTTAAAAAAAAAAAAAAAAGGATGAGGGAGACAGACTGGGTGGTAACTAGAAAGAAAACTATGCCCTTAGGATAAATTTGTTTCACTACCAAAAACACTTCATTGAGTTTAAATGGTGTGAGGGAGTCCGGTAGAGTGGGAGAGCTTGAAGGGAAGGGTCAAGGAGAGAGAATCGATGGTGTCCAGCTCCTAAAAAGGCAGATGGAGTGGAACACAGAACAGAACTGCAGAGCCCAGTGTTATAGAGAAGGCAGGCCCTGGTTTATAACAAGAGAGGGAGGAAACCATGGTGCAGAATATAGTTTTGGTGACAAGATACGAAGGTAGATTCCTTCTCATGAAGATGACTTTGAGAAGTAAGGTGCAGGACCATCTGCTGAAAATGAGGGTGTATTTGTTATGTATTGCTGCATGACAGATCATCCCTAACCTTAGTGACTAAAACAATAATCATTTGCCATCTCTCACAGTTTTTGTCGTTCCGGAATTCAGGAGCAGCTTAGCTGGAAGGTTCTGGCTTGGGACTTTCATGAGGCTGTAGGAGGTTATCAGCTGAGACTGCAGTCATCTGAAGGCTTGACTGGTGCCGAAGGGTTCACTTCCAAGGAGGTTCCCTCACATTCTGGCACATGAGTGCTGACTGTTGGAGGGGACAGTTCCTTTCCAAGTAGGTCTCTCCACAGGGCTGCTTGAGTGTCTTTGAAACATGGCAGTTGCCTTCCCTTAGAGCAAGCAGTTCAGAAGACCAAGCAGAAGCTACAGTGCCTTGTAGGGATCTACCCTCAGAAGTCACCGCCACAATTTTCTGTTGGTCACACAGGTCAGCCCTGATTCAGTGTGGCTGTGAATGCCAGGAAGCTTGGATCATTCAAGCTATTCTCGAAGCTGATAACCATAGAGGGAAAAGGTGAGGCTGTGTGAGATTTAAAGAGATAAGAGAAGGGTTCACGAGTAGGAAGTTACATTGACTTATAGAATTGTCCTGCGGTGTTGAGGGCTCTTTTCACGTTGCTGACCGTGTTTTTCTAGAGGTGGCAACATGACCACTCTTGTGCAGGTTGGTCTGCCCAGATGTTGCCATGGAGCAGGCAGATGATTAGAATCATGCCTGGCTGGAGTTCTGCTGGGCCAGAGTGAAGGTAGGAGGTGGGAGTGAGGAAATTTGTTGAAATGAAGGACGGTGAGACCCAAGCTGGGAAAGTAAAAAATGAGGAGAGGAGGTGGCTCTAGCAGGAGGGTAGGAGAGTGTGTGGACTGAGCCCTTTGCGTGGGAGAAGAACACATATAGTGAAAGAAAAACATGAATGAGCAAGGTCGAAGTTTGGGAGATTGGCTTCCGAGAGAGAAATTTCTGAACTATTGTTGTAGGTGTAGAATCATGTCGGGTGATGACAAAGTCTGGGGTGGTGCCTGGAGAAGTGCGTGCCCAAGGTGGAGTGAGGACAGACTTCGTAGTACTGTGAGGGTCACCCTCCTGGGCTCTGATGTCATTCGAGTGCGGTAGGATGGGAGGTTGAAAGAATATTGGGAGTCAGGGGCCACAGTCTCCAGTGAATGAGGGGTTGTAGCTGGGAATGTGTTTGTGACAACCACGTGGATGGGAAGAATGTGCCCTGAGACTCAGTGAAGCTGAGGTTTTAAGGTAGATGGAGCAGTAGCCACCATTGTGGGCAGAGGCAGACGCATTTTGAAGGAGGAAACGGTGGACAGGCTAAGAAAGATTCATCCTCAGTAGCCTGGAGAGGGAAATTGGTTGTGAACACTTTGTGCTTTCCCGTTCATTCCAGAGCCCTGTCCTGAGTGCACTGTGGGGATAAGAGGAGGAGCGTCCTCGTTCTTCCGCTCCCTGTTGCCCAGGAAAACTTACTGTCTGAAGCACAGGATGGCCACCATGGTTCTGTCCCCCACTTGTGGTGAGTTTGGGGGTCAGCCCTCAGAGCCCACGTGTTAAAGGCCCCTGCACCACAGAGCAGGTAGAGGGAAGGGACTGAGAAGTTGAGGCGGGTGTGTTACCCCAGGAACCTGGACGTCATTGGTGCCTGACTCTGTGGTTCTTGGGATTTGGGACTTAGCTGGTTTGAGTGTCTGTGGAGATGTCACCTGTGTGGCGAATGTGTGGGAGCTTTTGAATTATACTTCTAATTCGTTCTATAAACTGAAAAAAAAAATAACAGTGGTGTCCTTTGGGACTTCAGTTTCTTCATCGCAAAATGGAAATAGTAGTCTTTTCTTCCAGCGTGGTGGGACGCTTGGCCCTATTTTCTGGCCCTGGGTGAGAGAGTGCTCTGTTCCGTTTTCCTGTGGAAGCTGGGTGTGGGTGTTTGGGTGTCGGTATGTGGTGTGTGTGGGAATAGTCATTTGTGTCTGTTGGGGATGCAGTCAATCACAAGTAGGTGAGGGAGCCTCCAGATTTGTGAGTGTGAGAACAGGGGGCAAGCCTGGATTCTTGGGACATTTCTTCTTCTCCAGCTCAGTCTTCCCCGTACCCAGCCTCTCACCAGAAAGGATGCACAAAGGAGGAAGGGTTGGCTAATGGCTTCCTGACACACTGGTTACAGGTGAGTCAGATATTCCTGTTTCCAAATCATTATTCCTTTGACCAGAAGTTGGACTTGTTATCCTTCAGTGACCTGCAGCATCAGAGCCAAATCAGGTCTTTGGGCATCTGATGGAGGGTTTGGGGCAACCCAAACAGTGTTAGCATATGTCAGCATTTACTGCAATGTAGAGCCTCCTCCAGGGTCACTGTCTACACCATGTTCTGCTGAGAGTTTTTTTTTTGTTTTTTGTTGTTTTTTTAATTTTATTGAAGTATAGTTGATTTTCAATGTCATGTTAATTTCTTCTGTATAGCAAAGTGACAGAATATAATATATATATATTCTTTTTCATATTCTTTTCCATTATGGTTTATCACAGGATATTGAATATTGTTCCCTGTACTATACAGTAGGACCTTGCTGTTTATCCATCCTATATATAATAGTTTACCTCTGCTAATCCCAAACTCCCAATCCTTCCCTCCCTACTCTCCTCCCCCTTTGCTGAGAGTTTTAAGGGGAAGCTAAGGAAAGACATGACTGTGCCCTAAACTCAGGCAATTGGTGATGGCCGTTAGGGCATCATTCATCCATTTACCAAGTACTTCTCTGATTTCTGCACTGTCCTAGGCCTATGCTCATCCTTTGAGATTGAGGGGAATTCGATTGCAGGATGTCACAGTCTCACTGGAAAAGAAAATCACCTGTGTGTTAGAGGTACATTTAACATTGGGGGTGGGCATGAATAGACAGGAGAAGAGAGTTCAGGGCTGACCCTAGGAGCAGTTGAGAGCAGAGATCAGGACCCTGCCCATACAGCTTCTGCTTTGGATTCCCTGTTCCTACTCCTCTCTCATCCTTGGCTCTTTTCCTGTCAACATTGGTGGGGTTGGTCCTTGGCTAAGCCGTGACGTTTGTGGTGGTTTAGGACTTGGTGACTTTCGAGGATGTGACTGTGGAGTTCACCCAGGAAGAGTGGGCACTGCTGGACCCTTCTCAGCGAACACTGTACAGAGATGTGATGCTGGAGAACTGCAGGAACCTGGCTTCACTTGGTAAGCCTGACATCATTCCTGCATTTATTTAATGACTCAGGTAACAAGACTTTTTAAAAATTGAGGTATCATTCACATAACATAAAATTCACCATTTTAATCATTTTAAAGTATGCAGTTCAGTGGCTTTTGATAAATTCACAGTGTTGTGCATCACCCCTAAAACCTGTACCCATTAAGTGGCCAGTACCTGTTACCTTCCCCACTCCCCACTACTGGCAACCACTAATTTGCTTTCTGTCTCTATGGATTTGCCTATTCAGAGCAGTTCATATCAATGGAATCATAAAATGTGTGATCCTTATGTCTCACTTCTTTCAGGCAACTTTATGTTTAAAGGTTTAACTATGTTGTAGCATGTATAGTTTCTTTATTTCTTTTTATGACTGAATAATATGCTATTTTATGGATATATACCACATTTTGTTTATCCATTCATTTGGTTGATAAACATTTGGGTGGTTTCCACTTACTGGCTATTGTAAATAATGCTGCTTTGAATATTTGTGTACAAGTCTTTGTTCAAACACCTTTTTTCAGTTCTCTCCAGTAAGTATCTAGGAGTAGAATTCTGGGTTATAGATTACTATGTTTAGCTTTCTGAGGAACTGCCAACCTGATTTTTACAGCAGCTGCACCAATATATGAGGGTTCCAGTTTCTCCATATCTTCCCCAACATTTGCTTTTTTGAATATAGCCATCCTCTTGGGTATGAAGTGGTATCTCACTGTTGTTTTGATTTGCACTTCCCTAATTACTAATGACACTGAACATTTTTTTCATGTAATTGTTGGCTGTTTGTATATCGTTTTTGGAGAAATGTCTATTCAAGTTCTTTGCCAATTTTTTAATTGGGTTATCTTTTTTGGTTTTGGGTTTTAGAGGTTTCTTATATTCTGAATACTAGATCCTATTTGCAAATGATTTCTTCCATTGTATGGTATCTTTTCATTTTCTTGATAGTATCTTTTGATACACAAAAGTTTTAATTTTGACAAAGTCCAATTTATGTACTTTTTCCTTTTTTTTCTTATGCATTTGGTATCATACCTAGTTATTGCTACCAAGGTCCTGAAAATTTACCTCTATGTTTGCCTCCAAAAATTTTATAGTTTTACCTTTTCAATGAAATCTTTTATCTATTTTGAGTTAATTTTTATATGGCTTGGGAGAAATTGTCAGCTTCATTCTTTTGCATGTATTAATCCAGTTGTCCCAGCATCTTTGTAACAAAGACTATTCTTTCCCCCATTGAATTGTTTTGGCACAATTGTCAAAAATTATTTGACCATAAAATGCGAGTTTATGTTCTCTCAATTATTTTCCATTAATCTGTGTTTAGCATTGTGTCATTACCACATTACCATTGCTTTGATGTCAGTAAGCGTGATTCCTTCTATTTAGTTCTTTCTCAAGACTGCTTTGTTTATTCAGGATGCCTTGCAATTCCATATGAATTTTAGGATCACCTTTCCATTTATGTAAAAAAAGCTGTTAGAAATTTGATGGCGATTTCATTGAATCTGTAGATGATTTTGGTTATTATTGTCATCTTAACAGTATTAAATTTTTCAATACATATTCTCTGTTGCTTATTTTTAATTTGCTTCTGTTGTGGTCAGAGTAGATACTTTGTATGATTTTATTGTTTTTAAATTTATTTAGACTTGTTTTGTGGACTAACGTGTGCTCTATTCTGGAGCACGTTTTACATGCACTTGAGATGAATGTGTATTCTGTTGTTGGGTGAAGTGTTTTATGTCTGTTAGGTCTAGTAAGTTTATAGGATTGTTTAAGTCCTCTGTTTCTTTGTTGGTCTTTTAACTAGTTGTTCTACCCATTATTAAAAGTGGGGCATTGAAGTCTGCAACCATTATTGTAGAACTCTATTTCTCCCTTCAATTCTGTCAGTTTTGAATTTGTGTATTTTAGACCTTTGTTGTTAGATACGTATATGTAATTATTATATCTTCTTGATTAACTGATCTTTTAATCATCATATAATACCTTTTGTTGTGTCTTGTGAGAATTTTTGTCTTAAAGTCTATTTTGCCTGATGTTAGTATAGTCACATTCTCTCTTTTTTAGCTGTGGTTTATATGGAATATCTTTTTCCACTTGTTGACTTTCAACCTGTTAGTGTCTTTAGATATAAAGTGAGTCTCTTATAGATAGCATATAATTGATTATTTTCTATCCATTCTGCCAAAATCTGCCTTTTAATTGGACAGATTAGTCTGTTTACATTGAATGGAATTACTTATAAAGAAGGACTTAGTTGTGTCATTTTGCTGTTTGTTTTCTACATGCTTTATATCATTTTTATTCTTCAGTTCCTCCATTATTGTTTACTTTTGTGTTAGGTATTTTCTCGTGGACCATTTTGATTCCCTTCTCATTTGTGTTTATATTTTTTAGTTATTTTCTTAGTGGTTGCCTGAGGGATTGCAATTATCATTTTAATTTTAAACAATCTATTTTGATTTCATATCAACTTATTTCAACAGTATACAAAAAATTAGCTTCTGTGTATCTGTGCCCCTCCTTATACTGTTTTTTATTTGTTTTTTACAAATTATAACTTTATACATTGTTTCATTAACATGGATTTATAATTTTTAGTTCAGACATTTCTCTTTTAAATCATATTAGAAAAAAAGAGGAGTCATAGCCAAACATACATGAGTTACAAACCAAAAATAAACAATTGTTTTTGACTTTTATATTTACTTATTTATTTTCCTTTATTGGTGTTCTTTATATCTTTGTGTGGATTTGAGTCAGTATTCGCTGCCCATTCATTTCAGCTTGCAAGTATTCTATTAGCATTTCTTGTAGGATAGATATGTTAGTGACAAACACTCAGATTTTGTTTATAGGAATGTCTTTATTTCTTTATTTTCGAAGGACAGAATTTTTGGTTCACTTTTTTTTTTTTTTTAAAGCAGCTTGAGTATATTATCCCAATGCCTGTTGCCTCTGTGGTTTCTGATTCAAAATTATCTATTACTCTCACTGATGATCCTGTGCACATGATGAATCTCCTCTCTCTTGCTGCTTTCAGGATACTCTGTCTTTGTCTTTCCAGAGTTTGATTATATGTTTCAGGATGGATTCTGACTCTTTGAATTTATCCTGTTTTGGGTTTGTTAAGCTTCTTGGTTGTGTACATTTATGCCTTTCATCAAATTTGGGGAAGTTTTTAGCCATTATTTCTTTAAATATTCTTTCTGCCCCTTCTTCATTTAAGGGACTTCTATTATGTGTATGTTGGTATGTTTAATGGTATCCCATGGGTCTTTTAGGTGCTGGTCATTTTTTGTTTATTCTTTTTTTCTTTCTGTTTTTCAAACTGAGTAATATAAGTTGTCCTATCTTCATGGCTACTGATTCTTTCTTCTTGCTCAAATATGTTGTTGAACCACTCTTCTGAATTTTTCATTATAGTTATTGTACTTTTCAATTCCATAATTTCTGTTTGGTTTCTTTTTATAATTTCTGTCTCTTTAAGATGTTTTCTCTTTGGTCAGAATTTGTTCTTATGGTTTCCTTTAGATCCTTAAGCATATTTAAAACAGTTGATTTAAATTCTTGGTCTAGCAAGTCCAATGTTTGGACTTCCTGAAGGATAGTTTCTACTAAATTTTGGGGTTTTTTTCCTGTAATGGGCCATACTTTTGCATATTGGCCTGCCTTATAATTTTTTGTTGTTGAAAACTAGACATTTGGAATATTACAACATAGTAATTCTGGAATCACATTTTTCCCCATCCCTAGAGTTTGTTGTTGTTGCTTGTTTTAGTTGGTGTGGTATGTATGTTTAGTGATATTTCTGAACTCATTTTTGTAATGTCAGTATTTGTTGTATGTGGCCACTGAAGACTCTGTTCTGTTAGCTTAATGGTTAGCTAGTGATTTATCAGATTTTCTTGAACACTTGGAACAAAAAATAAAAAACTTCTAGTCTCTCTATACAGGGGCATACCTTCAAAATCAAGCAGTTTATAACTCTGCCTTAGTTTTCACTTCCTGTTTGTGCAGAGCCTGAAGGTCTGCCAAAGGTGAGGACTTAGTGCCCTCTCATGTCTTTTCTGAGCATGTGCCCAAGCCTGGGTATGCACATGGCTTTCTAGATTCAAAGGAGTATGAGGGAGCTTTTCATAAAGCTTTTCAAAAATTCCCCAAAACATTTTATTCTGTACTTTTCCTCCAGGCTTCTTGGTTTGCCTTTTGCTTTCCTTTGCTGTTTCTACTTGGCTCAGGCAGTAGTGGCTAATATATTGCCTTTTAATGTCTTCAGCACATGCCCGCTGGGTAACCAGCTCAGGCTTCGGAGAGTTTGGGGTTAGATAAGTAAAGGCAAGCCCTTTGAGCCAGTCCTTCAGGGAGCCACCAGAAAGGTCAAAACAAACAACCACAGCTTGTTGAGAATAAGGTCCATCCTACTCCCTCTAGTACTAGGAGTTGTCTGCAATGTCACAGCCAAAGCAAGGAGTAGAAGATGAGGCAAGGGTCAGTTAAAATGTCAGCTGTTTTTTGTCTTTGATTAAGCATTTTCCTGGTTGCTGTAGACTTCTGATAAGTTTTCAGAGTTGCGATAAAGTTGTTCTGACAGTTTTTGCCAGTTTGTTCACTGTTTTTATAGAGAGGGGGACTTCTGAAGTTCCATATTCCATGATTTTCATTGTCATCATTTCTCTCAAGACTTCAAGCATGTGTCTGTTTCTGGGTCTGTTACTGGGGTGTAGGAGTACAGTGATGGAGACAGACATGGTCCCCATGCTCATAGAGCTTTCTGTTTAATTCCTTCCCTATGAACTGAATATTTCCTTACCCTGACTTTATATTCTCCATATTTAAAAGCTTTATAGCTTTTGAAGTGTGTATTTAAACTTGGGCATGATTCCCCCCCAACACCACCACTACCAAATGGAAGATGTTAACTACTTGATGACCATGAGCACATAGCCTCAGGCCTCCTGGAGCCTAAGGACTGATAAAGTTAACCCTTGTGACACCACCCTGTTCCCTCATCATCAGCCAATCAGAATTGTGCACGATCTGATCATGTACCTTGCACCCCCCCTGCCCCCCGCCACCTGGCTTTTAAAAATGCTTTGCCAAAACCCTTCGGGGAGCTCGAGGCTTTTTAGGGCATGAGCCACCTCATCTCCTTGCATGGCCTTGCAATAAACCTTTCTCTGCTCCAAAATAAATAAATAAATTTTTTTTTTAAAGATATTCAGTGGATGGCAAGCAACTTTTTTTTTTTTTTTTTTTTTTTTTAAATTTATGGCTGTGTTGGGTCTTCGTTTCTGTGCGAGGGCTTTCTCTAGTTGTGGCAAGCGGGGGCCACTCTTCATCACGGTGCGCGGGCCTCTCACTATCGCGGCCTCTCTTGTTGCAGAGCACAGGCTCCAGACACGCAGGCTCAGTAATTGGTGGCTCACGGGCCCAGTTGCTCCGCGGCATGTGGGATCTTCCCAGACCAGGGCTCGAACCCGTGTGCCCTGCATTGGCAGGCAGATTCTCAACCACTGTGCCACCAGGGAAGCCCCAATAAATAAATTTTTTTAAAAACTTGGGCATGGACTTTGGGCCTATGTGTGCCCTGTCACCTGGATATTGAATAAGTTGCTTGTATTTTTGTTTCCTGAGAGGTACTATATTCATTAGAATTTAGATGTAATTATTTCATTGCTCCCAAAGCCACACTTGCCCATCTTCAGAATTCTTGGCTTCAGTTTCATGCAGTTGCTTGTCACTTGCACAGCCCCCCTATAACACATCTTTTTTCCACAAATAGGGTATCACGTTGATAAACCCAGTCTGATCTCCCAGTTGGAGCAAGAAGACAAGGTGATGACAGAGGAAAGAGGAATTCTTCCAGGCACCTGTCCAGGTGAGCACTAGGAAGATATGAGAAATAGTCTTTTTGAGGAATAGCTCTAGCCAATGATTCAGGGCATGGGAGTATTACATTCGGAAATGCCCATCACGGAACTTTGTAAAATGTCCTTTTTTCTGACAGAGATGGCCACGAACATTTGTTATGAGCTTCCTCATGCACCTTCTTTCTTTCCTCTTTAACTTTCTGTTCAACATCTCATACTTTACTTTGGACTCAGTGGGGGAAAAAATAAAGATGTCTCTTTTCCTTTTTAAATTTAAGTCTCATATGAGCTCTTTGTCCGATTCCTTCCTACTTTACCTTCCTGATAATTCCTCCCTTTGTAAATCTCTGATCAGTCCTAATCCTTTTAGAATCCTTTTTTAATACCTGTAATTTGAATACTCATATCCCTTTCATTGCAAACTTCCTCAAAAACCCTAATCCCTCAGTCTGTCTATACTCGTGTGTACTTTTGTATTTCTTTTCTCTGTCAACTTAAATTTCTTTTCAATTTGTTTCAGATTTGGAGACGGTACTTAAAGCAAAATGGTTAACTCCTAAGAAGCATGTTTTTAGAAAAGAACATTCTAATGGTGTAAAAGTGGTAAGACTAACATGCTTGATTGCTGTTTTCTCACAGTAGGAGAATTCCATAAGTTAGAAAAGCCACAGAATAAACAGGAGAGTCATTAAAGGGAAATGTCATTTACATATGAGATAATGGTGTCTCAGGAGAGATACTGTAAATCAGTTGTGAATTTGGAGAAAACTATAAATTAACTCCAGACTTGTTTCTTTACTGAGAGTTTCCACAAGTAAATATTTCCTTAAATGTGATTGAAATATTGACTGTCGAAATATAAAGTGGTCTTAAATTTATCAGGAAATGCTCTGTGAATATGATAAGGACTTGTGGCAATGTGTCTCTCTTTTTTTAACTTCTAAGAGCTCAAACTGGGCAGAAGCCCAGTTTGACAAGCATTTAAAATAGGTAACCAAAGCATCAATTATAATAATGTAACAGAATTCCTGGGAGAGAGAATTTGTATAACAGCATTGAATATTAAAAAATATTATAAATTATAGTTTTCATTCATCTCTTAACAGGAGAGAAGTCATCTGGGAGTGAAACTCAATGAATGTAATCAGTGTTTTAAAGTCTTCAGCACAAAATCTAACCTTACTCAGCACAAAAGAATTCATACTGGAGAAAAACCCTATGACTGTAATCAGTGTGGCAAATCCTTCAGCAGTAGATCCTACCTCACTATTCATAAGAGAATACATAATGGGGAGAAGCCCTATGGATGCAATGACTGTGGGAAAGCCTTCAATGATCCTTCCTCCCTCAGACTGCATGTAAGAATCCACACTGGAGAAAAACCCTACGAATGTAACCAGTGTTTTCATGTCTTCCGTACTAGTTGTAACCTCAAAAGCCACAAGAGAATTCATACGAGGGAGAATCACCATGAATGTAATCAGTGTGGCAAGGCCTTCAGCACGAGGTCCTCCCTTACTGGGCACAACAGTATTCATACAGGAGAGAAACCTTATGAGTGCAGTGATTGTGGGAAAACCTTTAGGAAGAGCTCATATCTCACACAGCATATGAGAACTCATACTGGAGAAAAACCCTATGAGTGTAATCAGTGTGGAAAATCCTTTAGCAGTAGTTTTTCTCTTACCGTGCACAAGAGAATTCATACCGGTGAGAAACCCTATGAATGCAGTAACTGTGGGAAAGCCTTTAATAATCTCTCAGCTGTTAAGAAACATGTAAGAACTCACACTGGAGAAAAACCCTATGAATGTAATCATTGTGGGAAATCTTTCACCACTAACTCTTACCTTTCTGTGCACAAGAGAATCCATAACAGGTGGATATGACTACAATAACTGGGAAAACATTCACTGATTTCTTATCTCTCAGACAACTTGTGATAACTCACACTAGATGTATGAGTTATCTGTTGCTGCATAACAAATTTCCCTTCAAAACATAGTAGCTTTAAACAACAAACGTTTATTATCTATAGGTCAGGAATTCAGAACCAGCTTAGCTGTGTAGGATCTCTCATGAGGTTGTAGTCAAGATGTCAGCATGAGCTACTGTCATCTGCTTTACTGCTGGCTGAGGAGTCCACTTCCAGAATAGCTCAGTCACATGCCTGGCAAGTTAGTGCTGGTTGTTGGCAGGGAACCTTCATTTTCTCACCATGTAGGACTCTCCACAGGGCTGTGTATCTTTATGACATAGAAGCAGGTTCCTCCCAAAGCATTTGATTTAAAGAAGAGCTAATGCAGAAACCACAGTGTCTTTTATGACCTAGTCTCAGAAGGACATATCATCACTTATTCCATATTTTAATGGTCACACAGACCAATCCTGATACAGTGTGGGAAGAGACCATACTCAGTATGAATACTAGGAAACAGATTGTTGGGAACCATCTGAGAAGTTTTCCATGAAATCACTGATATAAGGCCTTCAGGAGACCCTCATTCTTTCAGTCTGTTCAGTATGAAGTAATATTTAATAACTTTTGTGTTAATTCACCCGTGAAAGAAACCTCATGAGTCCAGTCTTTGTGATAAGCTTTCAGCTCAAATTCACCCTAATGTACACAAAAGATTAAGTATTGGGTATAGTTCTGAGGAATACAGTGGTGATATGTAGGGAGTCATGTGACAATTCACACTAAGGGGAAAATCCTATGAATATCATCAGAATGTAAAAGTCTTCAGGGACACTCATCCCTTAGAACACACATGAGGAATCACTACAGAGGAACACTCACTCATATAAGGAATGTGGAAAACCCTATAGCACAAGCATTTACATTATTGAACAGAAGATGAAGAGATTCTGAGTGCAAGTACTATGGGAAAGCCTTCAATGTTCTCTCAATTTTTAAGAGATACGATGATTTATTCTGGAGAGAAAGTCCCATTGAATGGCATCAGTATTGGAAAGCCTTCCATTCTCCCACATTCCTTAAACTGAAAAGTCGTTGCAGAGAAACTTGTGAGTATAAAGAATGAGGGAATGCCTTTAATGATAGCTCTTACTTTAGGAAAACTATGAAATTCCTGGATGCAAAACCTGTGGATTAATTTTGGGAAATCTTTGGGTGAGTCCTGTCTGTTGACTTCTGAGAAGTCACGCAGGCGGGGAACCCTAGAAGATACTCAACAAGAGATTGCCTCAGCTCTTCTCTGAGTGGCCACAGAATAGTTTAAACTGGGAATGAAAAGTGTAAATATTATGAGCATGGGATTACCTTTATCAGTGTCTCATCCTTAGGGTGGGGCAACTAGCTCTTTAATTTTCAGTCTTTGCTTAAGTATAAACATTTATATCTATAGCTATACCCTAAGATAAACCTTAAATTATGTTCCATAGTTTTATATGTAATATGTTTATCATCATTTACTCTAAAAATATTAACACATTGCATATTCATAAAGGTATTTCTGATTATCTTCTGAGTGATTTAGTTTATCCTAGTAGAAATTAGATTATATTTGCTACATACCTTTTTCTAATTTAATGATATTTTTATCAAGTAAGTGGACTTTATGATGTTCAGATAATAGTATGTACATTCAGGTTGTTTTTTTTTTTTTCTCTCAAGCTTATTTAGCGACAGATGCGAATTAAAGTCTTCCACCGTTGTTATGGATTGACAAATTCTTTTTGGTAATTGTCATTTTTTCTTTACGTATTTTGATGTAAATAGGTACATAAATGGTTAGGTATTGTTTTGTGAATTGTTCTTTTTTATGTAGGGGCCGTATTTTTTCATAACAAAGTATTTCAGTACAATAATAAATGGTTGAACGTTTATATAGCTCTTCCCAAAGACCACGCACTCTTCTAAATGCCTTATGGATATTAACTTAGTTCTCAGTATAAGCTTAAGAAAAGTGTACTATTAATATCCCATTTTGCAGATGAGAAAACAGTCATGGTACACTTACATTACTTGCCTAAGTTCACTGGCTAGTAAATGATAGAGCCCATATTTGAATCCAGACAGTCTGTGCTCTTAACCACTAGCCTATTTATTGAGTGTATTCTATATGCCAAGCACTGTTTGAGACACTGGTGTCTATAGCAATGAATGAAACTCAAGTTTTGCCATTAAAATACATCCTAATGGTTTTTCCTACAGAAAAATCAAGAAAATATGTTGTTATAAGTGTGATGTAGAAAACTAAAGCAGTGTAAGATAAAGGGGATTGGGATCCTGCTATTTTATGTAGAATAGGAAGGAAAAGTCTCCTAGTTAAGGTGCACTCGAATAGAAACCTTAATGAGTTGGAACAGTGAGTCACATGAATTCGTGTGGTAAGAGCGGTCTTGGCATATGCCGAGGCCCACACCACGGAGGCCAGTGTGAATGGAGTAGAACAAGCTGGGGATGGTGAGGGAGTGGGAGAAGATGGAGTGGCAGAGAAGACTTGGTGGATCCTGCTCTTGTTGGGTTTTATGGGTTATTGTTAGGACTTTCCCTTATACTTTCAATGAGTTGGCCTCTTAGAGCCCCAATAGGAAACAACTGAGACGTTCAGACTAGGGCAATTCAAGTAGAGTTTTCATAAAAGGGCTACTTACAGAGTAGTGTAGGAAGGATGTATCAATAGAAGGACCACAAAAGGCGGTTGGTATCCAGTAGCTGGTAAAGGCAGTGCTCTAACACCCCTAAGCCTGAAGGGGCAAGGGGAGGGAATGATTATTGAAATCCAGAGATAAGAGAGGAGAGAATTGTATTCCAGGAGCTGAGAGGATGACAGGGGTGGTGTCCAGACCCAGGTTCTGTAAGAAATAGCCAGTGCCAGACTTCAGTCTCTTTCATCCTCCTGTTTCATGCCCAGGCTCCCCATTGACTAAACCCAACCAGAAGCCATAAGGCAAGAAAGCCCACTGATAACAGTTCATACTGACTAACCTTCTAAGGTGCAGCAAGGTAGAGTAAGTGGGTTCTCTGGGGGGGAAGAAAACCAGAACTCACCCCTTTTGCTTCTTAGAATCTACTCTTAACAGTCACCTGGGTGGAAACTTCATGTCCCTACCCAGGAATTCCATCAACTAGCATCCTGGGTGCAGTCAAAATGCTGATATACTCCCATCTGTGGTCTAAAATAGTGTCCTCCACAAGTGTTCTTCAAGATGGATACGGGGTTCTTGGGAGGAAAGTGCAAAAAATAACCTAAAGGTCCTGGTTCCCAGAAGGTGAACACTTCCACCAGGAGACAAAGTAAGGGCCCCATTGAACTTTATGGTTGCTATGAGGCCAGCACACAAGGAAAGACGTCACCATGGCTCTTGGCATGGGTAATTAGTCCTGTCACCCAGAAGATGTGGGTTTTCTATTATACAGTGAGGGCAAAGAAGAAAACATTCGGCATTCAGGTAATCCAATGAGATGTCTCGATATTCTTTTCCCAATTTTGTTGATGAACAAGTGTAGCAGCTCTATCCTGAGAAAGGTACGGTGACCAGGTGTTCAGACTCCTCGACGAGGATCTGGATCATGCTGCCAGGTAAGCCACCTAGACCAGCGGAGATGCTAGTCAAGGGTGAAAGGAATGTAGGGTAGGGTAGGGTAGTAGAGGAACGTGATGATAAGTGTCAGTTGCTGCTGACGCTTAGAACAGCTGAGAATAGCTGCTGTGGACAGTTGTCTGTAGTTTGTCCCATTTATCTTTCTCTTGTAAATTTCTCCAGTCAACCAGAGCAACCAGAATCCTATGTGCATTCGCTGTAAGAAGCAAGTACATCTGAGTGGCATAATTGGAGGACCATAAGGGAGACCAGCATATTTCCCAGTTTCTTCTTTTAGGACTAAGTCACTTCCCCAGCTGCTAGAAGTGTTGGCTGCTAATGGCTCATGCTGACAGCCTCTCTGGGAATTCCCTTGGGCCAAAGAAAAGTGCCACACCTAAGATTATGGCAACTGTCCAGGGGCCAGTCCACTTCCAATGACTGGTTTATCTGGGGGGTACAAAGGTACAATTACTTTGCCTCAATTTGAGACACCCCTGAAGGGTCAGCCCCAGCTCCGGAACTCCCCATGGGATCAAGGGTAGTCTTCATTTTTAAGTTATCACAGTTCAGTCTCTTATTCTGCTCAATCCCGGTTCTCTACTTTAGAGATAGTTAGCTTAGGCAAGTGACAAACTTTTCATGCCAAAGTTTTTTCATCTGTAAAATGGAAACAATAAGAGTGCCTACTTTTTAGACATATACTAAGGATTCAATTAATACATGTAAAGCACTTAAGAGACTTCCTGGCATATAGGAAACATTGTATATTTATTTCATCTTTTATTATGAATTAATTAAAATTCACTGTAGGATTATACTGAGCAAAATAAGCCACACTCAAAAGAGTAAATATTGTACAGTTATATTTGTATGAATTTCAAGAACAAGCAAAAAATCTGTGATAGGAAAGTAATCAGAACAGTGGTTGCATCTAAGCTCAGGTTGTGAGGGAGGAGCAGGGATTGACTGAAGAGACCTGAAGGAACTTTATGGGGCAAGGAGAATGTTTTGTATCTTAGGAGAACAGGTACAGCATTTGTCAGAACACACTGGACTGAACACTTAAGGTCTGTACATGGTACTGTATGTAACATACCTAAATTTAAATCAGATTAGTACCAAGTGAAAGGAGCCAGAGACGAAAAGACATTTATTGTATAATTCCATTGTATGACATTCTGGAAAAGGCAAAACTTAAGGGAAGGACAAATCAGTGGCTTCTAGGGGTAAGGAGTAAGAGGGGAGGTGGTGACCACAAAGGGGCAGAACAAAGGGATTTGAGAGCAATGAAATTGTTCTGTCACAAATGTGTTGATGTTCCTGTGCGTATCATGTTCAGTCGTGACTGTGTCGGTGGATACACAACTCTAGCATTTGCCAAAACCTACAGAACTGTACCACCACAGAGAGTGAATATTATTGTGGGTTTAAAAAGAAAAGGTTAATCCCACAGATAGTGGAGGGAATGCAGACTATAACAAATGAACCTAACCGTATGACAAATGAATAACATAACCACAACGAACGGGGCAAAAAGGAAACCAAATTTACTTTAGAAGACTGTTTTGATTGGATACTGTAAGGTTGAATACAAAAAGAACTGTCCAGAAATTCTGTACTCTAGTTTAAAAAAAAATTGTTTTACAGATGACACGCGTTAGCACTTCTGAAACTACTTTGTGTGTATACTAGTGTTGAACAACTAAGTAAATATATAGTAGAATATGAGAGCTAATTTCTCACTGTCAAAGAAAGATGCTTTAAAAACACATTAAACCGGGGCTTCCCTGGTGGCGCAGTGGTTGAGAATCTGCCTGCCAATGCAGGGTATACAGGTTCGAGCCCTGGTCTGGGAAGATCCCACATGTCGCGGAGCAACTAGGCCCGTGAGCCACAACTACTGAGCCTGCGCGTCTGGAGCCTGTGCTCCGCAACAAGAGAGGCCGCGATAGTGAGAGGCCCACGCACCGCGATGAAGAGTGGCCCCCGCTTGCCACAACTAGAGAAAGCCCTCGCACAGAAATGAAGACCCAACACAGTCATAAATAAATAAATAAATAAATAAATAAGTAAATAAATAAATATAAAAATAAATAAATATAAAATAAATAAATAATAAATAAATATTAAAATAAATATATAAATAAATATATAAATAAATAAATATAAAAATAAATAAGTAAATATAAAAATAAATAAAAATAATTTTTAAAAACACATTAAACCAATACCCCACTAGAGATGATGGGAACCACTGCAAGCAACCCCCCAATCCACCCCCAAGATGGGAGCTCCAGCAGGTAATGCTCACAGTCTGCATCCAACAGTAGAGCCCACAGAAGCCCTATGAAGTGATCACCTGTCCCCTCACCCCCGACACGAGGCACCAGGACCTCAGACAACTGTCATTCAAACACAAATGATGGAGTCCAAGCAAACAAGACCTGCATCATCCCAAAACTAGACATGATGGGAACTCCAGCAAACATCCCTCCCCACTCACTTCAATACTAAACATGACAGCAGCCCCATAAGTGAGTCCCTCAGCCGATTCTCAACCCCAGCTCAAAGACCGACCCCAACTATATACACAATATAGACAAGGGGAGGCCCAGGAAGTGACTCTTCTAGTCATTCCCTCCATTCTAGGTAAAAGACCCCCCAGTCCCCTGACTAAAGATAAATGGAATCCCATGCAATTGTCACTCCAATTCTCTTCCAAAGTTAGAGACAATGGGATCTCCATCCAGTGAACCCCTCCCTGTCACACCAACGCTTGAAAAATGAGTGCACCAGACAGCAGTGAGTCTCTCAGCACCAGAGAAACAAGAACCCTCGCCTCATACCACCCAGTTACTCCAACATCATAACGGTTCCATGGTGGAACGTTCAGCAAGTGATCCCCCCCGTATGTCTTCAAGGTTAGAGATGATGGAAACCCCAAAGAGCAATTTACAACTCCCTACACGCTAAAGAAGAAAGGGCACCCAAAAAATGCCACACCATTCTCACCCAACACAAACCCCAGCTTGCCTCCCTTGGTTCCCCAACACTGGATATAAAAGTATCCCCAGCAAAGAGTATCCCCTGTGTCCCCCAAGAACAGTAATGACCAGAGTCTCAACAGGCAACCCACCAGGTTCTCCAACATGAGTGTCGGGACTTCCCTGGTGGTCCAGTGGTTAAGACTCCGTGCTTCCACTGCAGGGGACGCAGGTTCGATCCCTGGTTGGGGAACTAAGATCCTGCATGCTGCGTGGTGCAGCCAAAAAAAAAAAAAAAAGGAATGTCAAATAGATCCCCAGAAAAGTACCTCTCTTCTCATTATCGCAAAATAAGAGTTGATAGAAGCATCAGTAAGCAACATTCTCAAGACAAATGAGGACGGGACCCCAGGATGCAAGTCTCTCAAGTTCCTCCCAACAGGAGAGATGCCTGCCCTTTCCGTAACCCGTCCTTTATCCCAAACACAAGGCATATTTTGAGCCCCAGCTGGCAACTCTTCAGCCTCCTCTTGCAATGCAGATATTTCTGTCCCCAACTGTAGTGGGTAGAGCCCAATCAACGCAAGTGTCCCCTGCCCTAGGAAATGTTGAGGACCCCAGTCTCAGAATAAGGAACACAACAGCAGTTCTGACAAGCCAACTGTTGCTCCAAGCTCCCATTACACAGGAGGTGACAGAATCTCAGGAAGCAAACCTTCCCCCAACATTTCCTGCCCCAGCAGACCCTCCTGACCTGTTGCATTCCCAGCTGGCCCTCAGAACATCTTCTACTGTTCGAAGAGGACTTGTGGAAAAGGAAGGCTGGAGCTGGAGTAAGGCGGAGGATGGAGAGGGAAGAGGAGTAAAATAAAGGGGGAAAGGAGACCTTCCAAGTTGTCCCAACCCCAGCCATGAATTCCAGAGGCCCTGAACAGCTACAATCAAACCAGTCACTTGGGGGCAAGCTTGAGCAGAATAAAAGAAATTCTGGGCTGATGTGGAGATGTGGCCCGGAGAAAAGGGTGTGTTGGCTACCCTCCAAAATGGTCACCAATGATCCGAGACACCTGTTATTCATGCCCTGTGCAGTCTCCTCCCACATTTAGATGTGACCCACGGGATCAATACAATGCTGTAAAAACGGCTGTGACATCTGAGGCTACATCATAAAACACACTGAAGGGGCTTCCCTGGTGGCGCAGTGGTTGAGAATCTGCCTGCCAAAGCAGGGGACACGGGTTCGAGCCCTGGTCTGGGAAGATCCCACATGCCGCGGAGCAACTGGGCCCGTGAGCCACAATTGCTGAGCCTGCGCGTCTGGAGCCTGTGCTCCGCAACAAGAGAGGCCGCGATGGTGAGGGGCCCGCGCACCGCGATGAGGAGTGGCCCCCGCTTGCCACAGCTGGAGAAGGCCCTCGTACAGAAACGAAGACCCAACACAGCCAAACATAAATAAATAAATAAATAAATAAATTCAAGTAGCTAACCTTTAAAAAAAAAAAAAAAGCACTCTCAGGTGCTCCATTTGAATTTTAAAAAAAATAAAAAATAAAAAAAATAATAAAACACACTGAAGCTTCCTCCTTGGTCTCTTAGATTGCTCCCTTCCTAAGGGAAGCCATCTGCCATGCCATGAGGATACTGCCATGCCATGAGCAGCCCCGTGGAGAGGTCCACGTGGAGAAGAAACAGCTTGTCAGCACCAAATTGCTGGCCATTTCATGAGCCGCCTTGGAAGATCTTCCAGCCCCAGTCAAATTTTGAAGTCTAATTAATACGTGTGCTGAAACGTTTAGGGGTGAAATCTACTGCTGTCTTCAACCTAGTTCAAAATGCATTAAAAAAAAAAAAGATGACCTGGGGACTTCCCTGGCTGTCCAGTGGTTAAGACTCTGAGCTTCCCCTGCAGGGGGTGTGGGTTTGATCCCTGGTTCGGGAACTAAGATCCCCCCATGCCACGCAGTGTGGCCAAAAAAAAATTTTTTTTAATTCATTAAAAAAATATGACCTGATGGATGATAGAGGGATGGAACTGGCAAAGCAAATACAGCAAAATGTTACTGATGGAATCTAGGTGATGGACATTAGGGCTGCCATAACAAAGTACCACAGACTGGGTACCACAGACTGGTGGCTTAAACAGCAGAAATTAATTTTCTCACAGTTCTGGAAGCCAGAAGTTCAAGATCAAGGTAACAGCAAGGTTGTTTTCTCCTGAGTTCTCTCTCCTTAGCTTACAGACGACCACCTTCTAGCTGCCTTATCACAGGGTAGTCCCTCTGTGCATGCATGCCCCTGGTGTCTCTAGGTCTGTATGTCCTAATCACCTCTTATATGGACACCAGTGAGATTAGATTAGGGCCGACTCTAATGGCCTCTTTTTACCTTAATTACTTCTTTAAAGGCCTGAGCTCCAAATACAGTCACATTATGAGGTATTAGGGAATTTGGCTTCAATATATAAATGTGTGGGTGGTGGAGCGGGTAGGAGGGATGGAGGGAGGGGACACAATACCGTCCATAACATGCATATTCGCTGTAAAACTAGTTCAAATAATCTCAACACTTAAAATTTTTTCATAATAAAATGCGTGTGTGTGTGTGTGTATGTGCGCCAAGTCAGTAAAGAAAAAATAGATTGTTAAAAAAACGAAATCACCTTGGAACCACTAGTTGGTCTGTGGAACAGGGATTATCACAGATTTAAATATAAAAATTGAAGCTATAAATAGTCCTTGAAGCAACCAAAGGATACATATTTTGTATACACTCTCAGAGGAGAGATGGTCTTTTTAGAGTATAACATACAACAATAAGAAGAAACAAAAATCAATACATTTGATTTCGTTTATAAAAATCTGCGCGGCAACTGGAGGCAAAGACAAAGAGCGCGCGCACACACACACACACACACACGAAAATACTGGCAACATCAAAGGCTAATTTATTAATATTAAGGAACTCCTACCAACTAAAGGAAAAGACCAAGAATGCATTGGAGAAATGGGCAAATGCTAAGAACAAAAAGTTCACGGGAAATGAATACTCTTAACATCAGAGATAATTCCCAAATCCATACGTCAAAAGAAAAATACGAAGTAAAACACAGGGATTCCTTTTTTCATGTATCAGATTACGAACTTTTTTTTTTTTTAAGTTTAATGTAATAGCCAGGATGTGGGGAAAGTGGCATTCCGATACCACAATAACAAGGAGGTGAATTTGAACAACCTCTGCCCACAGACACAAGAACCTGGCCGGGCAGGCAGAGCCCAGCGGAGCCGGGCGCGGGGCGGGGAGGAACACGAAGAGCCCAGCCAAGAGCTGTGAGATCGGAGACAGCCGAAGCCAGGCGGAGGGAGCCGAATCAACAAACTGAGCCGAGAAGCGGCGGGGAGAGGCGGAGGGAGCCGAGGTGAGGGGGGAAAGGCCGAAGATTGGCGCGAAGAGCCGAGGCTGGACGGAAGGACCCGAGGTCTGGCTTCGGGAGCCCAGCGTGGCTGAAAAACCGAGAAGTGGCGGAGAGCCCAGCCAATGCCATGCTGGGAGGACCTTGGGTGGCTGAAACAGGACAGGCCGGCGGCACCGCTGCGGGATGCGGAGACGAGGACCGCAGAGAATGAGGACGGCTGCGCAGTTCCGGCTCCGGAGCTGCCGGCAGCATCCACCAGCAAGCGGTCGTGAGCTCCAGTTCTCCCGCTGCTCTCCTCCCTGCTCCTCAGGCCCTGCCACTGCCCACTGGGGTGACCTGTCTGTGACAGCCATGTGTTCTCTGCCCATGAGGAGGATGGGTGTCCCCGCACCATGGGGATCCCTCTGCATTTTGAGACAAGCTCTGACCTGGGGCCCTTTGCTGCAGTGCTTGCACCTGGACAAGCGGCTCCTGCGCAACAGAATACAAAGCAACTATAAGGAACTAAAAATAACTGGGTGCATGGGCAGTTGGGGCAAATTATGAACAACAAGATACAAAAAGGCCAAAAGCCCAACTGCCACTTTTGAGGTATCCAAAGCAAAAGCAGAATATTGCACACGATCGCTGAATAGGGCATCACCAAAGGGGTGAGCAGACCACCCAAGCCATCCTTCAGGCCTGATCCCTGGACCAGCCCCTACCCTCACCCTGTTTAAGGACCAGCTCATAAGGCTAGTAGCAGCATAATGAGTGGATTTAGGTAGGATGATTCTAAGTGAAATAAGTCACACAGAAAAAGAAACTTATCATAAGATATCACTTATAGAGGGAATGTAAAAATTGCTACACATGAACTGAATTACAAAACAGAACAGAGTCACACATTTAGAAAACACACTATGGCTGCTTAAGGGGAAAGGTGAGGTGGGGTGATGCATAAAACAAGGGTTTGAAATTAGCACAGATACCGTTCCATAAACCAAATATGTAATAGACAAGACCTACTCCTTGCTCAATGAACTGGACTCAACACCCCCCAGAACAGAAGCATTTTTGACAACACTTGCCCTACTCCACCCAAACAACATGGAAGACCCCTCCATGACGTCAGTGGGGGCTGAGTGGGAAGTACAGATGCCTGTTACCCATCCAAGACCAATTTATTGCAGCACAGGTGCCAATACATTCTTGCCTGAATTTCTCATCTGGCCTCTTACCACTTTCTATTGATTAAATAATCCAAGAACCCAGGTGGGTAACACTCCAACCCAGAAAAGTATAGAAAATAAAGTTCGGTAAGCCAATACCATTGCTGCAGGTCCAAAAAGAGACCGAAGACTCAGCATTCTTCCTCCCACTGACACCTTGGCTCCACTCAGGAGACCGGCCTGAGTTAGGGGCAAGCTCCCTTTGTCAGTGAGAAGAAAAGCTTGACCCAAGATCCACGGACGCTAAAACAAGGAATGGATGCAAAGATGTGTACTTGTAGGAGGTTCTTCTGGATCATGTTCACCTGGAAACAAAGAAGTCACACATTAAGGGGAGGTGGAGGAACAATCCCAGATATCTATGCCTTTGTCCGTGTGGGGCTCCTTTCTGGATGCCATTCCCTCTGTACCAGGTGAGCATCTGTGCATCTTCTAGGGTCAGACTCAAATGTCATCTCCACTATAAAGACCTTTGGATTATAAATCACCCTTCCTTACCCACATCTCCAGCATGCCCCCAACAAGAGACTCTCATCACATTTATGTTCACACACTTTTGCCCCCAAATATCCATCTACCCTGCCATCTGCCCTTTCACCCTCCCTCCAATCTGTCCCTGCAGACAAAGAATATTTACCAAGAGCTTACAATGTACCAGGTTCCATTTACATTTAGGGAATATACTGCTGAACCAAAGTCTTTGCCCCACTGGAGCTTCCATTAGATAGGTTGTATATGTAGCTTATCTGTCCCTGGTGCTAGTCATGAGGGCTGGTTTATAGTGTATGCGTGGTAAATGCTGAATTTAATAGTGAACACAGTGAAGCATGTAAGTTGTGCAGTTTACAAGGGAGAGAAATCATAAACTGGCCCCTGCGATGGCCAAAGTAAAGGGAATATTAATACCCACACTGGCCACAAAGCTACTGTGGTGTGACCAGGTCCCTTCCCTTCTCTGTACTTCTGTTTTCCTCTTTGCTAAAATGGGAGTCATAAAGGACCAGGATGTCTCCCTGTCCACCTGATGGGGCAATGGTGATAAGAAAGTGTGAGTTGCCAAACTCCATTCCCAGGTTGGGGACAGAGAGGAGGGAAGCTGAGTAATTCTAGTACCTCACCATAGCCATGCTCTGTCCGTCACAAGCCCTGTTCAGGGTCACCCTTGCAAATGCTTGACTTTTGGGGGATGCAGTCCCCTTGACACTCTCGTTCTGTGGTCACTGCACACTTCATTTCCTGTGTTCCAGCCTCCTTTAATCATTCTCACTTTCTCCAGCTGGTCATATATTCTCAGCCTGGGGTCTCTGCACATGCAGTCTCTTCTGTCTGAATGTTTCTCCCCCTCTCCCCTTATCTAGGTAACTTCCTGATCATCTTTCAGGTCTCCACTTAGATGCCTCCTCCTCCTCCAAGAACTCTCCCAGGCTGGGTCAGGGACAAATTTTGGTTCCCCAATACCTCTTGCTTGTTCATCACAGCCCTGTTTACCTTCTATGTGAGCATCTATTATTTGTCCCTGTTTCCTCCAGATGGTGATCTCCATGAGGTCCGGGAATGGGACAATCTAGTTTACCTTTATCCTGTCGAACCCCCAGCACCTAGCACATTGCCTGCTCTGTGTAAAAACCAAAGTCCTAATGAATGGATAAACCAAATGTGGTATATCTACACAGTGGAATATTATTCAGGCTTTCAAAGAAGGAAATTCGGACACATGCCACAACATGGATGAACCTTAAGGACATTATACTAAATGAAATAGGCCAGTCACAAAATGACAAATACCAGATAACTTCATTTCTACGACCTACACAGAATAGTCAAGTATTTAGAGACAGAAGGTAGAAATGTGGTTGCCAACATCTGGGGGTAGAAGGAAATGGAGAGCTGTTGTTCAATGGGCATAGAATTTCAGTTTTGCAAGTTCTAGAGATTGGTTGCACAACACTGTGAATATACTTAACACTACTGAACCGTACACTTAAAAATGATTCCAATGATGAGTTTTGCGTGAAGTGTATTTTACCACAGTTAAAAAAATCAACATCCACCAAGACTCTACCTGGTGTAGACCCTGCTGATTGTCTCAAATCTCATCTCCTCCTTCTCTTTTGCTGTCTCTCTGCTCAGCCACACTGGCTTTCTCACTGTTGATAGAATATGCCAAGCTCATTCCCACCTCAGGATCTTTGCCCATGCTGTTCCCTCTGTCTAGAATAGTTTTTATGGCCAAATCCTTCTTGCCAAATTGGGACACAACTCAGATGTCGCCTGCACAGAGAGGTAACCCAGACATATTAATCAAACTATCAAAAATTAAATACAAAGAAAAAATATTAAAAGCAGCAAGGGAATAGCAACAAATAAAATACAAGGGAATCCCCATAAGGTTACCAGCTGATCTTTCAGCAGAAACACTGCAAGCCAGAAGGCTGTGGCAGGACATATTCAAAGTGACGAAAGGGAAAAAGCTACAACCAAGATTACTCTACCCAGCAAGAATGTCATTCAGATTCAACGGAGAAATTAAAACCTTTACAGACAAGTGAAAGCTAAGAGAATTAGCTAAGAGAATTAGCACCACCAAACCAGCTTTACAACAAATGCTAAAGGAACTTCTCTAGGCAGGAAACACAAGAGAATGAAAACAAACCCAAAACAATTAAGAAAATGGTAATAGGAACACACATATCGATAACTGCCTTAAATGTAAATGGATTAAATGCTCCAACCAAAAGACATAGACTGGCTGAATGGATACAAAAACAAGACCCGTATATATGCTGTCTACAAGAGACCCACTTCAGACCTCGGGACACATACAGACTGAAAGTGAAGGGATGGAAAAAGATATTCCATGCAAATGGAAATCAAAAGAAAGCTGGAGTAGCAACTCTCATATCAGACAAAATAAACTAAAATAAAGACTATTACAAAAGACAAAGATGGACACTACATAATGATCAAGGGATCAATCCAAGAAGAAGATAGAACAATTGTAAATATTTATGCACACAACATAGGAGCACCTCAATACATAAGGCAAATACTAACAGCCATAAAAGGGGAAATCAACAGTAACACAATCATAGTAGGGGACTTTAACACCCCACTTTCACCAATGGACAGATCAACCAAAATGAAAATAAATAAGGAAACACAAGCTTTAAATGACACTTTAAACAAGATGGACTTAATTGATATTTATAGGACATGCCATCCAAAAACAACAGAATACACTTTCTTCTCAAGTGCTCATGGAACATTCTCCAGGATAGATCATATCTTGCATCACAAATCAAGCCTTGGTAAATTTAAGAAACTTGAAATCATATTAAGTATCTTTTTCGACCACAACACTATGACACTAGATATCAATTACAGGAAAAAATCTGGAAAAATTACAAACACATGGAGGCTAAACAATACACTACTAAATAACCAAAAGATCACTGAAGAAATCAAAGAAGAAATCAAAAAATACCTAGAAACAAATGACAACAAAAACAGGACGACCCAAAACCTATGGGATGCAGCAAAAGCAGTACTAAGAGGGAAGTTTACAGCAATACAATCCCACCTCAAGAAACAAGAAAAATCTCACACAGTCTAACCTTATACCTAAAGCAACTACAGAAAAAAGAACAAACAAAACCCAAAGTTAGTAGAAGGAAAGAAACCATAAATATGGGAGCGGAAATAAATGAAATAGAAACAAAGAAAACAATAGCAAAGATCAATGAAACTAAAAACTGGTTCTCTGAGAAGATAAACAAAATTGATAAACCTTTAGCCAAACTCATGGAGAAAAAAAGGGAGAGGGCTCAAATCAATTAAATTAGAGACAAAAAAGGACAAGTTACAACTGACACCACAGAACTACAAAGGATCATAAGAGACTACTACCAGAAACTATATGCCCAAAAATGAACAATGTGGAGGAAATGGGCAAATTCTTAGAAATGTATGACCTTCCAAGACCGAACCAGGAAGAAACAGAAAATATGAACAGACCAATCACAAGTAATGAAATTGAAACTGTGATTTAAAATATTCCAACAAACAATAATCCAGGGCCAGATGGTTTCACAGGTGAATTCTATCAAACTTTTAGAGAAGAGTCAGTACCTATCCTTCTGGAAGTCTTCCAAAAATTTGTAGAGGAAGGAACACTCCCAAACTGATTCTACAAGGCCACCATCACCCTGATACCAAAACCAAAGATATCACTAAAAAAGAAAATTACAGGCCAATATCACTGATGAACACAGACACAAAAATCCTCAACAAAATACTAGCAAATTGAATCCAACAACACATTAAAAAGATCATACACCACGATCAAGTGGGATTTATCCCAGGGATGCAAAGATTCTTCAATATATGCAAATCAGTCAATGTGATACACCATATTAACAAGTTGAAGAATAAAAACCATATGATCATCTCAATAGATGCAGAAAAGAGCTTTTGACAAAATTCAACACCCATTTATGATAACAAAAACTCTCTAGAAAGAGGGCATACAGGGAACCTACCTCAATATAATAAAGGCCATAAATGACAAATCCACAGCAAACATTATTCTCAATGGTGAAAAACTGAAAGCATTTCCTCAAAGATCAAAAACAAGACAAGGATGTCCACTCTTGCCACTATTATTCAACATAGTTTTGGAAGTCCTAGCCATGTCAATCAGAGAAGAAAATGAAATAAAAGAATTCAAATTGGAAAAAAAGAAATCAAATTGTCACTGTTGGCAGATGATGTAATACTGTACATAGAAAATCCTAAAGATGCCACCAGAAAACTACCAAAGCTAATCAATGTATTTGGTAAAGTATCAGGATACAAAATTAATATACAGAAATCTCTTTCATTCCTATAAACTAACAATGAAAGATCAGAAAGAGAAATTAAGGAAAGAATCCCATCTACCATTGCAACAAAAAGAGTAAAATACCTAGGAATTAAACTACCTAAAGAGGCAAAAGACCTGTACTCAGAAAACTATAAGGTACTGATGAAAGAAATCAAAGACGACATAAAGAGAAGGAGAGATGTACCATGTTTTGGATTGGAGGAATCAATATTGTAAAAAGGACTATAATACCTAAAGCAATCTAAAGATTCAATGCAATCCCTATCAAATTACCAGTGGCATTTTTCACAGAACTAGAACAAAAAATTTTACAGTTTCTATGGAAACACAAAAGACCGTGAATAGCCAAAGCAATCTTGAGAAAGAAAAACGAAGACGGACGAATCAGGCTCCATGATTTCAGACTATACTACAAAGCTACAGTAATCAAGACAGTATGGTACTGGCACCAAAACAAAAATATAGATCAATGGAACAGGATAGAAACTCAGAGATAAACCCATGTACCTTTGGCCACCTAATCTATGACAAAGGGGGCAAGAACATACAATGGAGAAAAGACAGTCTCTTCAATAAGCAGTGTTGGGAAAACTGGACAGCTACATGTCAAAGAATGAAATTAGAACACTCCCTAACACCATATGCAAAAATAAGCTCAAAATGGATTAAAGACCTAAATGTAAGACTGGACACCATAAAACTCTTAGAGGAAAACATAGGCAGAACACTCTATGACATAAATCACAGCAAGATCTTTTCTGACCCACCTCCTAGAGTAATGAAAATAAAAACGAAAATAAACAAATGGGACCTAATGAAACTTAAAAGCTTTTGCACAACAAAGGAAACCATAAACAAGATGAACAGACAACATTCAGAACGGGAGAAAATATTTACAAACAAAGTAACGCACAAGGGATTAATCTCCAAAATGTACAAACAGATCATGCAGCTCAATATCAGAAAAAAAAAAACAATCCAATCAAAAAATGGGCGGAAGAACTAAATAGACATTTCTCCAAAGAAGATATACAGATGGTCAACAAACATGAAAAGATGCTCAACATCCCTAATTATTAGAGAAATGCAAATCAAAACTACAATGAGGTATCACCTCCCACTGATAAGAATGACCATCATCAAAAAAATCTATAAACAATAAATGCTGGAGAGGGTGTGGAGAAAAAGGAACCTCCTACACTGTTGGTGGGAATGTAAATTGATACAGACACTATGGAGAACAGTATGGAGGTTCCTTAAAAAACTAAAAATAAAACTACCATGTGACCCAGCAATCCCACTACTGGGCATATACCCTGAGAAAACCATAATTCAAAAAGATACAAGCACCCTAATGTTCACTGCAACACTATTTACAATAGCCAGGACATGGAAGCAATCTAAATGTCCATCAACAGAGGAATGGATAAGAAGGATGTGGTACATGTATGGAATATTACTCAACCATAAAAAGGAATGAAATTGGGTCATTTGTAGAGACATGGATGGACCTAGAGACTGTCATACAGAGTGAAGTAAGTCAGAAAGAGAAAAACAAATATCATATAATATCGCTTATATGTGGAATCTAGAAAAGTGATACAGATTAACTTATTTGAAAAGCAGAAATAGAGACACAGATGTAGAGAATAAAATTATGGATACCAAGGTGGGAAGGGTGGGGTGGGATGAATTGGGAGATTGGGATTGACATATATACACTACTATGTATAAAATAAATAACTAATGAGAACCTACTGTATAGCACAGGGAACTCTTCTCAGTGCTCTGTGGTGACCTAAATGGGAAGGAAATCTGAAAAAGAGAGGATATATGTATACATATAGCTGATTCACTTTGCTATGAATCAGCAGAAACTAATGCAGCATTGTGGAGCAACTATGTTCCAATAAAAATTAACTTTAAAAAATTAAGCTATAAGGATATATTGTACAACACGGGGAATATAGCCAATATTTTATAATAACTATAAATAGAGTATAACCTAAAAATTGTGAATCACTATATTGTACATCTGTAACTTATATTGTACAACTATACTTCAATTTAAAAAAAAAAAAAGAAATACTGGGAAGGTAGAAATAAGCACACTTGGCCTCAAATAGAAATGAGAAATCCAGAAGACACGCAGGCAGACCTCTCTCTCTCTCTCTCTCTTTTTTTTTTTCATATTCAATTCTGAAGTCCTGTCCATTTTTGCTCTGAATGGCTCCTGTGCTCGCTGCTTTTTGCCTGTCCCCTCCCTAACCCAGGCTCTCCTCACTGCACAACTCACTGCTGGGATTCTCAGTGTTCCAGTGGCAAAACTCAGGCTGGGACATGTGACTTTTTCTTTGCCGGACATTCCCCCCCTTCTCCTATAAGTCCATTCACGTCTCTACCATCCACTCCCGGACGCTTTCTCCAAGAAGCCAGCGCTCACTGGCCTCCTTCTCCAAATGGCTGCAGTGCTTGCTTTACTACATGTGGAATAGTTAACAACTTAGCACAATTTAGGTTATTTTTTACGTATTACACGTGTGTGATTTCCATTTCCTGAAGCTGGATTGTATGCACCTTGAGAGGAAGAGGAGGAGGGCACATTCATTTCTGAATGAATCACAGTGCTCGTTATGTAGTAAGTCATCAGGAAGTATTGTCAGACCGATTATAAAGAGTATAAGGCCTGAGTGAGTTTAGGCTATTCTTTTGAACCCTGGAGACCTTTTTCCTCTCCCCTCCTCTCCACTCCCCTCTTCTTTCTTCAGCTACTTTATATTGACCCCCTACCCTGTGGCAGGCAGCATGCTAAGTGCTTTACATAATTTTTTTTTTATTCCTCACAACTACCCAGTAGGGTATTATTAACTCCATTTTACAGATGAGAAAACAAAGGTTCAGGATGATTAAGCAGATTGGCCAAGGTCTAACACAAACTTGTTAAACGTCAGGGCCAGGGCTCAATCCCGGGTCTCTCTGACTCCAGAACTTTTTTTTTTTTTTCAATTTTATTGGAGTATAGCTGACTTACAGTGTTGTGTTGGTTTCAGGTGTACAGCAACGTGAATCAGTTAACCAGTGTTTTATATTGTACCATTCTTTGTTATTGTCTCTTTTTCTCTTCAGTCTTTCCCACTTCTGTTTCTTTTCTCTTCCTCTAATTCAAAGATGAAAATGGGTTACTGTCAGGTCAGCATTTAGAGTAGATGCTATTTGTAAAAGATTTGAGTTCCTTTTCTTTCCTCCCCTACAAAATATTTCTCTGTGATGCACAGGGTTGCCGACCAAATGCTGCTTTCCAAGGGGGGCCCCGGGGCAGCTTGCCAACATCATGATCCAGGCACACTGTTCATCTGTCTTTGCTCTCAGTGTCTCTGTCTGAGGGTTTTGCTCCAGACTTAGGACTAATGCAGACTGACTCACTGTAGAAAGAAAGTCAGATCTTCAAAGGTGCAAGAAGTATCAAGTTGACAAGGTAGACCCCTTAGGTCATTTCCAGACACAATCTTTGTGACCACTTCTATTCCTTTCTACCTGGGAGTTAAAATGAAGTAAATAATTAAAACATGTGTATTTGCCCATCTTTTTCATTCCAGAAGAGGCAGGTAACCATTAGTAGCCTAAGTGCCTTTGTAGTTGCTGAGCAAATATTGTCATAAACCAAATAGAGTATGAATTACTTTAAAACTGGTAAAATTTCAAGTAAGAGGGGTTTTTTTTTTTCAGTATACCACAAAAAACTTTGTTATATATGTGGAAACAGGTCAGTAACTATTTGGTGTTGATTGACATGTGATCAATCCAGGGCTCACATGATCTTGTCAGGAAACAGATTTTAGAAACCACTTTAGTGGTTTAGGTAATCAAATAGTAAAAATTCTCTTCTCTTTCGGATTTGAAGATTTGGTTAATAATTGATCTTTTTTCTTGATGTCCTGACTTTTGGTCCATTAGATTTGATTTTCCTTTGATTTGAAGTCCAGGACTGGGTTCTTTGATGACTTCCTTTTAATTTGACTGCTTTATACCTGAGTTCTCATATTTGACTTTTTGCTTTGAGATGTTTCTTAAATTTTTGTTTTCTAAATAAGGGAATATAATATCTTTTTTTTTTGATAATATCTTTTTCATTTAAGTTTCATTAAGTCGAGTTTTTGGTGTAAACCTGGGTCTGTGAAATTCATCCTGACTTTGTTCATACATGAGCAGAGCCAGAATGTTAACGAAGCTGATTCAGAGAAACGATTTGTCAGCCCTTTTTGCTTGGCACTGTGCTAATTAAACAGCTGGTTGGTTGACTAAACATTTCACCTTTAGAGGACAGTCTGATGGCATTCCTTTGGTATTACTGCCTTTTTAATAGAAAATGCTCAATAATTATGGGTTTTTTAATCACTTTTTTAAAGTCTGAGCTTTTGATTAACTGATGACTATTTTAGCCTGAGACTAGTTCTTTTCTGAGCTGCAGCTCCTTCTGCAGATACTACATAGAAACAGGGACTGGTCAGAATCCTTCTCTTGGTCACTTCTCTTTTCCTGGGGTGTTTCTCAGTGCTGGCCTGGATGTTTTATCTTTGGTGCCATTAAAATCACATTCTTGGGGCTGGATTTTGTACCTCAGAGCTGAATCCACTTGCCCCCGTTTGCCTTCAGAGGGTGTTTACGTCATTTCCTGGCATGTCAAGTTGCATGTTTTCTTCCTTAGATCTGGCCCAGGAAAGCATCTTTTTGGAAATTAGCATTCTCATTTTGAAGCTTTGACCTGGTGCAGGAAACTTGCTTTACAGTTTTGCTCGAAGTTGGTCGATATTATATTTCTAGAAACTGGCACATTTAAAATATCGTTTCATCGTGTATTACTGGCACTAGTTCATGGGAAGCTCCTAGCAAGGCTAAGTCTTGTTTTTGTTGGGATGAGGTGAGGCCAGAGTATTTGAATATTTATGAAGTCTGTGCTTTTTCTATAAATGGTTTGCTTGTTGGATATGGAACTTGGAACATTTTCAATAACATGATACTTCTTTGTTCTCTTGGCCATATCTGACCACCATGGTTGATTTAGTTGCACACATTAGGACAATAAAAGACACTGATGCAGTTGATTGTGGGTCTTTAGGGCTTATTGGCTGACAAGACAATGTCCCCAGCTCTTTTTCACCATGTTTCATCTGCTGGAGCCCTGATCAAACGAAGCCTTGGAAGTTAGAAGGTAGTCATGGCCTGGAAGAGGAGCCAAGGCTCTTCCCACTGTGACCTAAGCATAAGACCTGAAGGACCTGGTCTGTAACAGTTGGGAAGAGAGCTAAGTGGAAGGTATTCCAGAGTTGTAGGGGGTAGACTTCAAAGGACCATGTGACCACCTGGACATGGGCTGTATTAGACCAGGGTGGCCCTCTAACATGTCTCTCAGGTCCCTAGCTTGGAAGGTGTCACTCCCTGGGAGGAGATATGATAAATAAGAGCAGGTCTGTGGGGCAGGATGATGAGCCCTGGCCAGGAAGGGCTTCTGAAGGGAATTGGAGGGTATGACACCCTGGAAGGGGAAGTGGGGAACTGTGCAATACTGGTGGGTCTGCTTGCCTCTTGGTATGTCAGATATGGGAGAATGAGTATCAGGGGCTGCTAGAGAAGTCAGGTGTGTCCTGAGCGGAGAGCTGGTTCTGGATTTGTACTAAGGCTGAGGTCAGCGGAGGGCTTGGAAAACGTTGGAGCCGTGGAGAATGTTGTGCCTGGTGTTGCACACCATGGGGTGCGTGTGGCTTTGTTCATCTGCAGAGCTGTAGCTTATGCTCTCAGTGTTTGAGACGGTCCTACTGTCTTTTTTTTTGGCTGAGTTGGGTCTTCGTTGCTACGCACGGGCTTTCTCTAGTTGCAGCGAGCAGGGGTTACTCTTCATTGCGGTACTCAGGCTTCTCATTGCGGTGGCTTCTCTTGTTGCAGAGCATGGGCTCTAGGCATGCGGGCTCAGTCGTTGTGGCATGCGGGCTCAGTAGCTGTGGCTCGGGGGCTCTAGAGCGCAGGCTCAGTAGTTGTGGTGCACGGACTTAGTTGCTCTGTGGCATGTGGGATCTTCCCAGACCAGGGCTTGAACCCATGTCCCCTGCACTGGCAGGCAGATTCTTAACCACTGCACCACCAGGGAAGTCCCTGTCCTACTGTCTTTTGCCTGCTTTCCAACTTCTCCAACTGAAACCCAACGCCCTCCCTTAATGTTCTCTCCTGCCTTTGGTGTGTGCCTGTGGCGGGTGGCTCTTAGGTTTTCCTCCATGTGAAGGGTATTTGCAAGAGAAAAAGGAATTGGGCATATGCCTCCATTCCATAAAGCTTGCGTTGGATTTAGTTTGTCTAGGGCTTGACATAGCCCTTTCCTTCACCTTAGCAGTTTTGAACTTGAGCAGAGAGACTTAATCCTCCAGTTAAAATTTTCAATTAAGCCTTGTCCTCTTGTCCACTAAAGAAAGCTCTAATCCAGCCTCTTGGGTCTGTTTTTATCTATAGTCCTTTTGATTACATGTGCCTGAGGCAGCCTGTTGTTCATATTCCTCTCTCTCTCTCTCTCTCTCTCTCTCTCTCTTACTCTTTCTTTCTCTCTCAATCTCTTCACCTCTCTCTCCAATACACACACACACACATCCCATGGTAATTGCACCAATGTTTGTAACCTCATTCTTTTCAGTTGGATAGAGGCTTAATTTAGAGCAAAGTGTATAATACAAAATCTTTCCAACACTAAAAGCCACCACGTGTATCCTATCATCCCCATAAAATCATCACTTTGTAGAATGTGCATGGAGAAATCCCTCACAAATCAGAAGAGTGATTACATAGAAAAGCTGAAAATGCTTTGGGTATCACAGCAAAACCACAGGACTAGAAAATTAGAAACAGGTGGCGATGCTCTAGCCTAAAGCAATACCAAGGCCATACTTTGTATTCTACTTGTAACAGTAAGACTACCACTATTAAAAAGCTGAGAATGTCGGGGGGGGAAAGAAATGAAAGAGGAGAAATAACAACTGATACCATAGAGATACAAAAAAATCATAAGAGAATACTACAAACAGTTATATGCCAACAAAATGAACAACCTAGAAGAAAAAAATAAATTTCTATAAATATATAATCATCCAAAACTGAATCAGTAAGAAATAGATAATGTGAACAGACCAATTACGAGTACTAAAATTGAATTAGTAATCAAAATTCTCCAAACAAAGTCCAGGACTGAATGGCTTCACAGGGGAATTCTGCCAAATATATAAAGAAGAGTTAATGGCTATCATTCTTAAACTATTCCAAAAAATTAAAGGTGAGAGGAACATTCACAAATTCATTCTATAAGGCCACAATTAGCCTGATACCAAGACCAGAAAGACACTACAAAAAAGAAAATTACAGACTACTAACTCTGATGAATATAGACGCAAAAATCCTCAACAAAATGTTAGCAAACTGAATTCACCATTATATAAAAAGGATCATACACCATGATCAAGAAGGATTTACTGTACTTCCCTCTTGGCACAGTTGTTAAGAATCCGCCTGCCAATGCAGGGGACATGGGTTTGAGCCCTGGTCCGGGAAGATCCCACATGCTGCTGAGCAACTAAGCCCGTGTGCCACAACTACTGAGCCTGTGCTCTAGAGCCTGCGAGCCACAACTACTGAAGCCCGTGTGCCTAGAGTCCATGCTCCACAACAAGAGAACCCACCCCAATGAGAAGCCCGTGCACCATAACGAAGAGTAACCCCCCTCGCTGCAACTAGAGAAAGCCTGCGTGCAGCAACGAAGACAATTGTGACCAAAAATAAGTAAATAATTTTTTAAAAAATTTTAAACTACTATTAAAAAAGTCCTTAAGAAAGAAAAAAAAGAAAGAAGGATTTACTCCAGGGATGCAAGGATGGTTCTATACCTGCAAATCAAGCAATATGATACACCACATTAACAAAACAAAGGATAAAAAATCACATGCTATCCCAATAGATGCAGGAAAAGCAAGTGATGAAATTCAATGTCCATTCATGATCAAAAATTCTCATCAATGTTGGTATAGAAGGAACATATCTCAACATAATAAAGGCTTTTATGAAAAATGTACAGCCAACATACTCAGCAGTGAAAAAGTGAAAGTCTTTCCTCTAAATTCAGGAAAAGACAAGGATGCCCACTCTCACCAATTCTATTTATCATAGTATTGGAAGTCCTAACCACAGCAATCCAACAACAAAAAGAAATAAAAGGCATCCAAATGGAAAGGAAGAGGGAAAACTGTCCCCATTTGCAGATGGCATGATACTTTAGAGAACTCTAAACTCTCCACACAAAAAAAACTATTAGAACTAATAAATGAATTCAACAAAGTTGCAGGATACAAGAATAATATACAGATATCTGTTGCATTTCTATACACTAATAATGAACTATGAGAAAAAGAAAAAAATTTTAATCCCATTTAAATTGTATCAAAAGAATAAAATACCTAGGAATAAGCTTAACATAGGAGGTGAAAGACCTGTACTGTGAAAATGATAAAACATTGGTGAAGGTAATTCAAGATGATACAAAGAAATGGAAAGATATACCATACACTAGAATTGGAAGAATTAATATTGTTAAAGTGGCCATATGACCCAAAGCAATCTACAGATTTAATGCAATCCCAATCAAAATACCCATGGCATTTTTAAGAGAACTAGAATAACCCTAAAATTTATATGGAACCACAGAAGACTCTGAATTGCCAAAGCAATCTTGGGAGAAAAGAACAAAGCTGGAAGTATCACCTTCCCAAACTCCAGACTATACTACAAAGCTACAGCAGTCAAGACAGCATGGCACTGGCACAAAAACAGACACAGAGATCAATGGAACACAGTACAGAGCCCAGAAACAAACCCATACACCTATGGTTAATTAATGTATGACAAAGGATGAAAGAATATACAATGGAGAAAAGACAGTCTCTTCAACTAGTGGAAAACTGGACGGCTACACATAAAACAATGAGATTAGAACACTCCTTCACACCATATACAAAAATAAACTCAAAATTGTTTAAAGACCTAAATATAAGACCTGAAACCATAAAACTCCCAGAAGAAAACAAAGACAGAACACTTGACCTAAATCATGGCAATATTTTTTTATTAGTATCCTAAGGCAAAATAAATAAAAGCAAAAATAAACAAATGGGACCTAATTAAACTTAAAAGCTTTTGCACAGCAAAGGAAACCATTAACGAAATGAAAAGATAACCCACGGGATGGGAGAAAATATTTGCAAATGTTATGACCAACAAGGGGTTAATATCCAACATATGTAAACAGCTCTTACAACTCAATATCAAAAATAAAAATTTTTTAATGGGCAGAAGACTTGAATAGACATTTTCCCAAAGAAGACATACAGATGGCCAACAGACACATGAAAAGATGCTTAATATAACTAATTATTAGAGAAATGCAAATCAAAACAACAATGAGCTATCATCTCACACCTGTCAGAATGTCTATCATCAAAAAATCTACAAATAACAAATGTTGGAGAGGATGTGGAGAAAAGAGAACCTTTGAACACTGTCGATGGGAATGTAAATTGATGCAGCCACAATGAAAAACAGTATGGAGGTTCCAAAAAAACTAAAAACTAAAAATAGAACCACCACATGTTCCAGCAATTCTACTCCTGAGTATATACAGAAAAGAAATGAAACACTAATTCAAAAAGATACATGCATCCCAATGTTCATAGCAACACTATTTACAACAGCCAAAATATGGAAGCAACCCAAATGCTCATTTACAGAAGAATGGATAAAGGAGATGCGGTATATATATACAATGGAATATTGCTCAGCCATATAAAAGAATGAAATTCTGCCATTTGCAGCAACATGGATGGACCTATAGAATATTATGCTTAGTTAAATGTCAGGTAGAGAAAGGCAAATACTGTATGATGTCACTTAGAGGTGGAATCTAAAAAATAATGCAAATGAGTATGTACACAAAACAGAAACAGACTCACAGATATAGAAAACAAACTAGAGGAGAGGGAAAAGGGAAGGGCAAATTAAGAGTTTGGGATTAAGAGATCCAAACTACTATGTATAAAATAGATAAGAATGTATGTATAGCATAGAGAATTATAGCCATTATCTTTTAATAACTTATAATTGAGTATAACCTGCAAAAATACTGAATCGCTATGCTGTATGCCTAAAACTAATATAATATTATAAATCAGCTATACTTCAATTCTTTAAATTAAAAAATAATAAAATATCAAAGTTTGTATAGAGGGAACATATCTCCAAATAATAAAAACCATTTATGCCAAACCCACAGCTAACATCATAGTCAATGGTGAAAAGCTCAAAGCTCTTCCTTAAAATCAGGAACAAGACAAGGATGCCCACTCTCCCCACTTCTATTTCACATAGTATTATAAGTCCTAGCCACAGCAAGCAGACAAGTAAAAGAAACTACAGGCATCCAAACCTGGCAAGGAGAAGTAAATCTGTCACTGTTTGCAGATGAAACATACGAAAGTGTACACGTTAAAGAGATGCAATTTATTATATTTCAGTTACACATCAATAAAGCTGTATTAAAGGAGGAAGAGGGTTCAATGGCTGATGGGGTCAAATCATGCTAATTGATCAAGTAAGAAGACGATCTGGACACATAGAGTTGAGGTACCTTACAAAGAGCTACTTTCCATCAAGAGGTGGAATCTTCTCCCAAACCCCTTGAATCTGGGATGGTCTTGGCTTGGCCAACAAAATGTGGCACATTGTACAATTTCTGAGCCCAGTTCTCAAGAGAACTTGCATGTTCCTCTCCTGTCTTCTTGAATGCTACTGCTACATGAACAAGTCTGAGTTATCCTGCTGTAGAGGACCCGGGGGAGAAAACCAAGACACCCATGCTGCTAGCCTATGAGTCACCAGACTTGTGAGTGATGCCATCCTAGACCTGGCAGCCCCAGGTCATCCACCCACTGGTGGCAGACTCAAGAATGGGTGAGAAAAGACCTACAGAAGAACCACAGAGCTGAGCCCAGATCACATTGCTGAACTCTAGAAACTTGAGTTAATAACTGTTTTAATCACTAAATCATGTAGTGGTTCCTTACACAGCAAAGGCTACTGAATACAAGAGAAGCTTGATAACCTTGAAAAGAGCATTTTGGACTCCAGTGGTTAGGGGGTAATACAAGTCTGATTTAAGATGTTCATGAGAGAATGGAAGATGGAAAGTGTGTCCTTAGAAAAAATTTTCTCGAGAACATTTTCGGTGAAACATGGTAGAAAAAAGATATGACAGCAGGAGGAACATTTTGGGTGAAGAACACAGTTCTTTTCAGTTATGACACGTTAAACCATTTAATGCTGAGTGCTGGGTGGCAGAATTATAAATAGGCAGAGCACAGAACATCAGGACAGAGATCACTTTTCCCTTCAGAGGGCAGAACCTATAGATTTGCTCCAGCTCCAAATTCTCCTCAGTTCAACTTAGACACAGGGTATTTTTAACCCCTGTTGGACAGACCCTGCCATGTTGTTCTCTCTCTTTTTTATATATATATAAATTTATTTATTTATTTATTTTTGGCTGCACTGGGTCTTTGTTGCTGGGCGTGGGCTTTCTTTTGTTGCGGTGAGCCGGGCTACTCTTCGCTGAGGTGTGCGGGCTTCTCGTTGTGGTGGCTTCTCTTGTTGCAGAGCACGAGCTCTAGGCACGCGGGCTTCAGTAGTTGTGGCACGCGGGCTCAATAGTTACGGCTCGCGGGCTCAGTAGTTACGGCTCGCGGGCTCTAGAGTGCAGTCTCAGTAGTTGTGGCGCACGGGCTTAGTTGCTCCGCGGCATGTGGGATCTTCCCAGACCAGGGCTCTAACATGTGTCCTCTGCATTGGCAGGTGGATTCTCAACCACTTGCACCACCAAGGAAGCCCCTGTTCTCTCTGATTAGTCTCTTTCTGCTCCTGCAGGCTTTACACATTCCATGTGAGATGCCTAATTGGACATGTTTTAGAAACATGAAGCCAAGTGTCTATAGAGATTGGGACCTGGTGATGGATGTATTTTTCCCCCTTTATTCCTTGGAACAGGAACCAGACAGATGCGGGTATCTTTTGCACTCAGACCAAAACAGCAAGTGACACCTAATGTGTAAGTTCGTGTGGAGGGGTGTGTGTTTGAGTGTGTGTGTGTGGGGGGGGTGTTTAATCTCCTTGATAATTATGTAAAGTGTGCACAGAGATGGCAGAAATGCAGACGAGTGGATAATGAGGGTCTGTCTTTTCTTTTTCCTTTTTCCCTCAGTACCTTCATGAGAGAAGAGAGAACTTAACAACTTTTACTGTCTATTCCATTAGTCTGATTACCCTGATCAGTACCTGGATGGCTTAGAATGAGTGAGACTGTTTGGACACCACGCCCTCCTCCTGTCAGGACCCATAGATTAGGGCACAGAAGCATCCTGAAATGTTGACCCTCTTGGCCTGAAGTCAGCATCAGGAGCCAGGGGCTCAGTCTGGGTGTCCTGTGCCAACAAGGACTTTGTGACATGAGCCTCCTGGAGACGTCATGGGTCTTTGAGATCTACTACCTTGAACAGAACATATCCCAGTAAATACCAGTAATTATATCCTATGGGCCATGAGGCATTCTGGTCCAAGATCTGGAAAGTCAAAAAAGAAAAGGAGATCATCTTTCAGAAGGACTTAATGCCCTTTTCTTTTATCCTGATTACTAACTTCTCCAGGTAACATGCAGAAACTGCATTAATGCTCTGTGCATACTTTGCAAGGGAGACTATGCTTCCAAGGCATTAAATTTACCACCATGCCCACATCCTCAGAAGAGGGTTAGGCAACATGCAATTTGTTTCCATGGGGCGTCTCTATCCTTAGCAGTTACGCTTGTGGTTAACTCTGGTCATGTCAGCAGGTACCCTTGCCATGGAGAAAGGTGATAGCAGAGCTGCTGATCTTTGTGATGGAATTTCAGCTTTGTTTTCTCTCCTTTGTGTGAGGACTTCTGCCTGCCCAGTATGTATCCTTTCTAGCTGTTTCATCTCAAGTGTCCTTCCCTCTTTGTCTCTTTCTCTACCATTTAGCCAAAATATGGAATAAAACATTTTATGGCAATAATTTTGGGGATTTGAGTAGAACATCAGAGACAGTTGCCCCTAGATGACATGACTGGGCCATTCTCCCTAATGCTGCGCCCTCTGTTTAGGTGGCTTTGGAAGAACTACCAATACGTCCTGGCATTTCTCTTTGCCATTGAGGAAATCAATAAGGACTCCCATCTGCTCCCCAATCTGTCCTTGGGTTTCAACCTCTACAATGCCTTTCCCAGTGACCAGAGGACCTTGGAGAGTGCCCTGTTTGGGCTCTCTGGAGGAAATCAGACTCTCCCTAACTACAACTGCCAGAGACAGAGAAAATCTGTGGCCATTGTTACTGGAACCGCATTGGCATTTTTCAGCCGAGATAGGAACAGTTCTGGAGCTCTACAGAAGCCCACAGGTGAGTGGGTTTTTAATTCTGAGGAGAAAAGTTTGGATTTTCACCAGTACCATTTTCCTTCATCTGATCAAAAGGAAATGTAGAAGCTAGGTTTACATATCCCACGAAAGTTTAAAATATAGCCTAGGGAATTCCTCGGGTTGTGAGATGATAAACTGTGACAGGAGGAGGAAGAGGGAAAGGGGTAGTACAGGGGATGCTGTGAGCCTCCATCCAGATTCCTGCCTAGGGACGTTGTTTCCATTGCCCAGCTGCTGGGAATATTGACTTCTGACATCTGACAGCTGTGTGCTTCTTAGGAAATAGCCACAGCCAGGGGAACTGCCCCATTCCAGATTACACCTATCTCACGGGACAGCTAGAGACCAATGACTGGCAGATATGGGGATACAAAGGCCTGGATATGTGGTCTCAATCTGGGACCACACTGAAGGATCTGCTGAGACTCAGTTATAACTATATTGAATTTATCCTCTCCTTCTGCCCAATCCAGCCTTCTCACATCCACACAGGTGCATCTTGGGATTATTCCCAATAAACTTTCTACACCCAAATGTCCATCTCAGTGACTCTTCCCAGTGACCCAATCTGAGGCAATCGGAATTCAGGAGGAGACATTACTGCCAAACAAGGTAACATTAGTTTAGGAGAATTCTATCCTGGAAGAATTATTTTTTAGAAAATCAGAGAGGGTAGGTGATTGAAGTCTTCAATAAAACATTAGTTGAACGGTGGTTGCGGGCGAGTGGACCCAAGTTTACTTCGATAACAGCCACTATGGAAAACAGTATGATGGTCTCTCGAAAATTGCAGCAAAAAAATTAAAATGGAGTTTTCCCTCTCCTGAGAACAAGGAAAATAAAGGGAACACTGAACAGGCTAAAGAGGAAACATAACCTGGCCTGAAAGAGTTAATCGCTCCTAGTTTTATTTTAACTGTTACTAATCTGTAGTGTCTATGGTTAGATTTGTCCTTCACAAAGCTAACCTGTCACCCATAATCCTGTGTAATTTAGGTAATTTACATCCTGCACCTGGTATTTACTCTTTACTCTCCCTATAATCTCTGGTGCAAATCACCCCTTGTAGCTGTTTGCATTTCAGAAAGGAGGTCACAGACCGATAACCCAGAGATGAACGGACCCAACTACCAGGCTGTTGAACCCCATTACCAGGCCACCTGACACCAGCAGTGACTGTTTTAAAATATTGCAAGAATAAGAAGAATGCAAGACCTTCACCACTTTTCTCTTTATCACTTACCCTGCACTGTGAGTTCCACCTATAAGATCCCCTCTAACGGGCTTCCCTGGTGGCGCAGTGGTTGAGAGTCTGCCTTCCGATGCAGGGGACACGGGTTCGAGCCCTGGTCTGGGAGGATCCCACATGCCGCGGAGCGACTGGGCCCATGAGCCACAATTGCTGAGCCTGCGCGTCTCGAGCCTGCGCGTCTCGAGCCTGCGCGTCTCGAGCCTGCGCGTCTCGAGCCTGCGCGTCTCGAGCCTGTGCTCTGCAACAAGAGAGGCCGCGATAGTGAGAGGCCCGCGCACCGCGATGAAGAGTGGCCCCCGCTCGCCGCAACTAGAGAAAGCCCTCGCACAGAAACGGAGACCCAACACAGCCAAAAATAAATTAATTAATTTAAAAAAATTTTTTTAATTAAAAAAAAAAAGATCCCCTGTAATTCCCCAGGACAGGGGGACACAGTTCTTGAGGCGCTAGCCTACTGTGTCTTCCCTTTGCCTGGCGAAGAAAATAAAAAGCCTCTCTATTTCTTATCTTCCAAATCTCTGTCTCCGTATTTTTCTTCGGCATCGGTGCACAGGGAGCCGAGATTTGGCATCACAGACTCATGACCCACGTTCACAGCAGCATTATGCACGATAGCCAAGAGGTGGAAGCCACCCAAGTGTCCATGGATGGATGAATGGAAAAACAAAACGAAGTATACACATATAACAAAATATTAATCAGCCTTTAAAAGGAAGGAAATTCTGACACACACTACAACATGAATGAACCTTGAAGATAATCTCCTTGATAAGATAGAAAAGAGTTTAGGAGATCTGATGCATAAGGATGTGAATGTACTTAACACTACTGAATTGTACACTAAAAAAATGGCTACAGTGGTAAATTTTTTTTTAATTTATTTTATTTATTTATTTTTGGCTGCATTGGGTCTTCGTTGCTGCGCACGGGCTTTCTCTAGTTGCAGTGAGCAGGGGCTACTCTTCATTGCGGTGCGCAGGCTTCTCATCGCGGTGGCTTCTCTTGTTGAGGAGCACGGGCTCTAGGCGCGCGGGCTTCAGTAGTTGTGGCACGTGGGCTCTAGAGCGCAGGCTCAGTAGTTGTGGCGCACGGGCTGAGTTGCTCCGCGGCATGTGGGATCTTCCCAGACCAGGGCTTGAACCCGTGTCCCCTGCATTGGCAGGCAGATTCTTAACCACTGCGCCACCAGGGAAGTCCCTAACGTGGTAAATTTTATGTTATATTTATTTTATCATTAAACATTTCTTTTTTTAACATCTTTATTGGAGCATAATTGCTTTACAATGGTATGTTAGTTTCTGCTGTATAACAAAGTGAATCAGCTATATGTTTACATATATCCCCATATCCCCTCCCTCTTGCATCACCCTCCCACTCTCCCTATCCCACCCTTCTAGGTGGTCACAAAGCACCAAGCTGATCTCCCTGTGCTATGCAGCTGCTTCCCACTAGCTATCTATTTTACATTTCGTAGTGTATATATGTCAATGCTACTATCTCACTTCGTCCCAGCTTACCCTTCCCCCTCCCTGTGTCCTCAAGTCCATTCTCTACGCCTGCGTCTTTATTCCTGTCCTGCCCGTAGGTTATTCAGAACCTTTTTTTTTGTTTTTAGATTCCATATATATGTGTTAGCACATGGTATTTGTTTTTCTCTTTCTGACTTACTTCACTCTGTATGACAGACTCTAGGTCCATCCACCATACTACAAATAACTCAATTTCGTTTCTTTATATGGATGAGTAATATTCCACTGTATACATGTGCCACATCTTCTTTATCCATTCATCTGTCGATGGACACTTAGGCTGCTTCCATGTCCTGGCTATTGTGAATAGAGCTGCAATGAACATTGTGGTACATGACTCTTTTTGAATTATGGTTTTCTCAGGGTATATGCCCAGTAGTGGGATTGCTGGGTTAAACTTTTCTTTAAAATATTTTTTAAAGTGTGATTTCAATAAACCCTCTGAAGGATAAAGAAAAAAAATTGATTACATAGTACTATGGCTCTTTTTATAAACATGAGGGGGGAAAACTCTTCCAGCCAAAATGCCTATTTTTATTCTTTAGTTTAAAAACACTTGAAAACAAAGGCTGTGCACCAAAATGTTAATTGGGGCACCTCTGAGCAGAGGCATCGAAAGATCAGAGGCAGAATCCTTAACTTTTTTCTTTATATAAGTTTTATGTGATGAAATTAGGGGTGGTTTCACCTTCTCAGGCTGTGTTTTTCTGCCTTTTTAGATTTACAACCTGAAACTGAAAACCAAGTTTGAAAATGATAAATAAGGTGCTGTCCTTTAGTATATTTCTCGTTGTTGTGAACAGTCCAAAAAACAGCTGGATACAAAATAAAGAACTCATACAACTTAATAACAAAAAACAAACAATTCAATTTAAAAATGGGAGCAGAGGAATTGAATAGACATTTTTCCAAAAAAGATATACAAGTGGCCAACAGGTATATGAAAATGTGCTCGACATTACTAATTATCAGGGAAATGCAAATCAAAGCCACGAGACATCACCTCATACCTGTTAGAATGACTAGCATCAAAGAGAGATAACAGGGACTTCCCTGGTGGCTCAGTGGTTAAGAATCCGCCTGCCAATGCAGGGAACATGGGTTCGAGCCCTGGTCCAGGAAGATCCCACATGCCACGGAGCAACTAAGCCTGTACGCCACAACTACTGAGCCCACGTGCCACAACTACTGAAGCCCATGCACGTAGAGCCCATGCTCCGCAACAAGAGAAGCCACGGCAATGAGAAGCCCGCACACCGCAACGAAGAGTAGCCCCCGCTAGCCGCAACTAGAGAAAGCCCACACGCAGCAACGAAGACCCAGCACAGCCAAAAATTAATTAATTAATTTTTTAAAAAGAGATAACAAGCGTTGAGGACGTGGAGGAAAAAGAATCCTTGTTCTGTTGGTGGGAATGTAAATTTGTGTAGCCACTATGGAAGACAGTATGGAGGTTCCTCAAAAAATTAAAAATAGAACTACCATACGATCCAGTAATCCCACTCCTGAATATATACCCAAAGAAAACAAAAACAATAATTTGAAAAGATACATGCACCCCAATGTTCATAGCAGCATTATTTACAATTGCCAAAGTATGGAAGCCACCTAAGCTTCCATCAACAGACGAATGGGTAAAGAAGACATGGCATGCATATATATATATATATTTATATATAATGGAATCCCACTAAGCCGTAAAAAAGAATGAAATTGTGCCATTTACAACAACGTAGATGGACCTGGAGGGTATTATGTTTAGTGAAATAAGTCAGACAAAGACACATACTGTATGATATCACTTATATGTGGAATCTTAAAAATAAAACTAACTAGTGAATATAACAAAAAAGAAACAGACTCACAGACATAGAGAACAAACTAGTGGTTACCAGTGGGGAAAGGAAAGTGCAGAGGAACAAGATAGGGGCAGAGGATTAAGAGGTACAAACTGCTATGTATAAAATAGATAAGCTACAAGGATACTTTGTACAGCACAGGGAATATAGCCAATATTTTATAATAACTATAAATGGAGTATAATCTACAAAAATTTTGAATCACTATGTTGTACACCTGAAACTAATATAATATTATAAATCAACTATACCTCAATAAAAAGAAATAGAATTTAGAAGAGATATCTGCACCCCCATATTCATTGCAGCATTATTCACAATAGCCAAGGTATGGAAACAAACCTAAGTGTCCATCAACAGATGAATGGATAAAGAAGATGTGATATGTAGATATACAGAGAGATAGATAGATAAATATTATTCAGCCATGAAAAAAGAAGGAAATAACGCCATTTGTGACAACAGAGATGGACTTTGAGGGCATTACGCTCAGTGAAATAAGTCAGAGACAGACAAATACTGTATGATCTCACTTATATGTGGAATCTAGAAAAGCCGAAGCCATAGAAACAGAGAGTATAATGGTGGTAACCAGGGGTTGGAGAGTGGGGGGAATGGGAAGATGTTGGTCAAAAGGTACAAACTTCAAGTTAGAAGATGAATAATTTCTGTAGATCTAATGTCCAACATGGTGATTACAGTTAACAATACTATATTATATACTTAAAAGTTGCTAAGAGAGTAGATCTTCAATGTTCTCACCACAAAAAAAGAAATGGTTATTATGTGAGGTAATGGAGGTGTTAACTAATGCTACAGTGGTATTCATTTTGCAGTATATAAGTGTATCAAATCATCGCACTGTACACCTTAAACTTACACAGTGTTATATGTCAATTACCTCTCAATAAACCTGGAAGCAGGGGGACTGCCTGGACCCTCAGTAAATAGCTGAGTAAATGAACATTTCCAAAAACATGTATTAGATCACACAAAAAATAATTAATTTAATAAAAACTCAACATCACTCTTTGGTCAGGATAGTAAATTTCAACACGGCTAGGAAGTAAAGCCTCTCTCACTTTGATATCCCTGTGACTCATTCAGCACTAGTCTCGGTAATTTCTAGCACTCCACACAAACACACACACACACCCAGATTTTTATTTGTTTATTTGTTTTAACTAACAGGTCATACCTATCACCACAAAAACAGTTTTCGAAGCAACTCCTGATCCACTGTGGAGCCTGCTGTCCTTTGTCGAAAGTGTCTTCCTCTCAAATGCATCCCCCTTTTATCTACCCTGAAATCCCCCTTTTGTATTCCATGGACACCCCCTTCCACCAAGAGGAAGCAGATAAAGTCCCTGGAGTGAAGGCAGACACCTCCTACCACCACCAGCTAGTAGAGAGAGGGAGGAGAAATCAAGGAAGACTTACAGGAGGCAGTGGTGTCCTGCTGATATTTGAAGAGCAAATTCCTGCCCTGCAGGAATGGAATGGGAAGGCTGCTCCTGGAAGCAGGAACAGCAGAAGTGTCAAAGAATCTAGTATAGGGGTGTCTGTGCCTCTCCTTGCCCCCCACCCCGGGCTGGCTTCTGTTTCCTCTGGGAAACCAGAAAGCCACTCTAAAGCCAACTACTTTCTAATTAATATTTGAAGGATTAATACTTTAATATTCTAACAAGGCCTGTGACCAGCTCTCAGATACCACACTACAAATAACTTCAAGACAAGGCACCAAGAGAAGGATTCCTGGGTCTTACCGGGTTCTGGATCAGGGAACTGGGTCAGAGGTCCCTCTTTGGGAGCCTTCTATCCTGCTCCTTCTCCAGATTTGGCACTGGGGGTGGGAGGGGGGCAGAGGGGAACCCAGATTAAATACTCTGGGAGCTTTCTGGAGCAAAGAAGGGCTCACCCTTACACCCCACCACCCCACTCCTGCATTGTGAGCGGCAAAATGATGTCATAGACCAGCAGCCCGGCCCCCTCTCCCTCCCTCCGCCTGTGCTTGCCCCAGGCCTGGCCTCAGCCTTTTCTCTCCACACCCCCCTCACCCCAGAGGAAAGTGGTCTGCCTTGCCAAGCAACCCACGCGACCACTTAACAGCCATGGATCCAAATCGGGGCAACCCCCCGGGGCCCCAGACCTCCCCAGAGGCCCCCAAGCCTAGCCTGAACCCCTGCTCAATCCTGGCGAACAATACCATGCCGCAGGACCCCCCCAGCATGGTGGGCGACAGGTTGCCCCCAAAGACCCGGGCGGTGGTCATCGACATGGGCACAGGCACCTGTAAGGTGGGCTTCGCGGGGCAGGCCCGGCCCACCTACACCGTGGCCACCGTCGTCGGCTGCCAGCCCAAGAAGCCGACCACCACCGGGCCGCCGGTGCTGGAGACGTTCATCGGCGAAGCAGCCCGCACTCGCCCCGAGCTGATGCGGGTGCAGCCCGTGCGGAACGGCATCGTGGTAGACTGGGACGCAGCCGAGCTGATCTGGCGCCACGTGCTGGAACACGACCTCCGCGTGACCCCCCGGGACCACCCGCTGCTGTTCTCCGATCCGCCCTTCAGCCCCACCACCAACCGCGAGAAGCTGGTGGAGGTGGTTTTCGAGTCGCTGGGCTCCCCCGCCATGTACGTGGCTTCGCAGTCAGTGCTCTCCGCCTACGCGCACGGGCGGGTCAGCGCGCTGGTGGTGGACGCGGGCCATGCGGTCACCTACACGGTGCCCGTCTTCCAGGGCTACAACCTGCCTCACGCCACACAGCGCCTGGACCTGGCGGGCACCCACCTGACCGCCTTCCTGGCGGAGATGCTGCTGGGCTCCGGCTTGCCCCTGGGGCAGCAGGACCTGGACACGGTGGAGAACATCAAGCGCCGCTACTGCTATGTGGCCTCCGACTTCCTGAAGACACAGGCCCGGCCCGAGGGGGAATGCCGCCAGACCTTGAAGCTGCCTGACGGGCGGACGGTCACGCTGGGCAAAGAGCTGTTCCGGTGCCCTGAGCTGCTGTTCAGCCCCCCCGAGATCCCAGGGCTGTCGCCCGTGGGCGTCCCCACCATGGCGAAACAGAGCCTTCAGAAGGTGCCGCTGGAGGTGCGGACCGACGTGGCCCAGAACGTGCTGCTCTGCGGGGGCTCTTCACTCTTCGCCGGGTTTGAGGGTCGCTTCCGCGCTGAGCTGCTGCGCGCTCTGCCCCCAGAGGCCCACGTGGTAGTGGCGGCCCAGCCCACCAGGAGTTTCTCCGTGTGGATCGGCGGCTCCATCCTCGCCTCGCTGCGCGCCTTCAAGTTCTGCTGGGTCCTGCGGGAGCATTACGAGGAGCAGGGGCCCCACGTCGTGTACCGCAAATGCTGCTGACCCGGGGCAGGGGTGGGTGTGGACGCTGCGGGGTTGGGGGGAGTTATGGGCAGTAAAGTTTCTGCTACCCAGCCGGCTCCGTCCTGCCTTCCCCCAGGGCCTGGCCCGGTCCACTGCTGGACCCACCCAGATGCGCCTGGTTCTGACCCCACAGACCCACCCGCCCTGGTGGGCTACCTCCCAAGACATCCCTGGTTCTGCCCTGCCTTGACTCACCTCCCAGGAGCCATCCCCTGAGACACCCCAGTTCTGACTCCCTGACCCTCCGTCCCCCACGATCAACCCCCCTACACACACACACACGCACACACACACACCACCATGTGCTAACCCTGTCAAAGCCATCTCCCACAATCCTAGTCTCCCACCACACTCAGGATGGGATCCCCTTCCCAAGCCCACTCCAAAGATATCCTGGTTCTCAGCACCCCAAATCCACCCACTCTTTGGCTTCCGGGGTCTGATTATCCAAAGTTCTCTGACACCCTGATGTTCTGAACATCCCCCCACAAGTGCTGCATCCCCACACCACCACAAAGATCCAAATTCTGACCCTCAAGGGTCTCCCCTACAACAGCACACTAAAGGATCCCCCAGTGTTCAAAGTCCATACCCCAAGTTCCACCCTCCGCCAAAGCTCTGACCTCCCCACATGATTTGTTTCCCCAAACTCCTTCCATCCAGATGCTCCCACAACCCATCCCCCATCTTTACCCCCAAAGAACACCAAGTTCTGAGACCCCCAAAGCCCCCAAGATGGCCCCCTCTGCTTTCAGCCCACCCCACCCCCCTTGCTCTGTAACTCCTCCAGAAATACTCCCACATGGTTTCTCAGTGCATCTCCTGACCCCGTTCCTCAGCTCCTGGAATATCCTCCCAGGAAGGCTAGGGCCCCCAGGACCATCGTGTGATGACCCCAGTAATGCACCTGTGTTCTGAATCCCCCAACTCCCTCCCCAAAGACATTTTCCCAGGGTTGCCCTCTGGTGAACCCCAGGACACCCCACCCTGGTGTTCTCAGACTCCCGGAACTCACCCCCAGGACCAGCCACAAGGTCCCATCCCATTAGTTGAGACACCAACGGCCAGTGATATTCACAAGGACTGCCCAGCGCAATGTGACCCTGAGGCAGATACCCCAGGTGGGGGGTCCCCCTGGACACTGGCTCCCTCCTGCCAGCCCCACACAAGTCTCCAGGGCCAGTCGTCCTGGGCTGTCCATCCCCACCACCTTCCGTTCCACTAGTGTTTCATTCCAAGTTCACCATCTCCCCAGACCTCTCTCGGCGTATTCCTACTATGCCACCCCAGGGGCTTTCTCTGGGACCTGCCCTGAGGATGTCCTATGAAGCCTCTACTACCCCACCTGCAGGGTGGAGGGGCTGGACATTCTCCCCGCAGGGTGGCCTCAGTCCCCTCTCCCTGCTCTGCCCTTATCCTCAGCCACCGAGGCCCCTGCTGGAGGCAGGGCCCTTTGCCTTTATGACGTCTAGCCCAGCCCAATTAATGTCAGGACCCCCGGCCAGCAGCCTGGACACATCCTCCCAATGTAGCAACAAAATAAGCCTGAGCTACCAGAGCTTATCCACGTTCACGCTGGGTCCAAGGGATCATTCATTCATTCATTCATTCCTTCAACCAGTCAATGCTTATTGAGCTTCACTCACAGGCTGTCTTGGTCTATCCCTGAGTCTTTCTGTGTGTCTCTTTGTTTTTGGTTTTTATTTGCTCACTTAATGTGTTTTTCTCTCCGACTCACCTGCCAGCACTAGTTCTTATGCAGGAATTTTCCAGACTGGAAATTCCTATATTCATGGATCCTGTGAGCCCACCCCACTTATCTCCCGCATCTGCCATCAGGCAATGGGAGGGAGTGAAGGCCCTGGTCATCCCCACCCACCCTGTACCACTGTGTCCTGGGCAGTGGGTCCAGCCCCCTCACAGGCCAGTGGGTGGTCCTCAGCTGAGAGGACAGCCTCACAGACAGGCTCAGATCCCCATATCACAAACATGCAAGGTTGGACCCCCTCCCTTGTCTTCCCTCCTGCAGGCAGCCTCAACCTGTAGAATCAGCAAGAACTCCCAGGAGGTTATGAAGTGGTGAGGGGAACTGCTCATTCTTCCCACCAGGGGGCAGCACCTCCAAGCACAAGGCCTTAAGGGCAGAGCCGAATTTAGAACCACGATGGCTGCAGCAAACCTGGCATCCCAGACCCACCCCAAACCATGATGTCAGGGCACTGCCAGCCACACACACACACAGAGAAGGGATGTGGGACAGGCTGAGTCTCAGAAGCCACAGGAAGTGAGGAGGATGCAGAAACCCCTGCCACCTTTGGGCTGCTGGGAAACCCAAAGGACACTCATTTAGACCAGACTAAGTTTCCCCCAGCTCCAAACCTTCCCTGGGATAGAGGTTTCCTCCACAACCCTCTGGAAATGTGCCCTCCCATTTGCACACTCCCAGGGATGGGGAGCTCACTACTTCAAGTCTGTGTTAGAAATCTCAACTCATGGACTTCCCTGGGGACACAGTGGTTAAGAATCTGCCTGCCAATGCAGGGGACACGGGTTCGAGCCCTGGTCCAGGAAGATCCCACATGCCTTGGAGCAACTAAGCCCGTGCACCACAACTACTGAGCCCGCGCACCTAGAGCCCATGTTCCGCAACAAAAGAAGCCACAGCAATGAGAAGCCCGCGCACCGCAATGAAGAGTAGCCCCTGCTCACTGCAACTACAGAAAGCCTGCGTACAACAACGAAGACCCAACACAGCCAAAAATAAATTAATTAATTAATTTTTTTTAAAAAAATCTCAAGTCATCCCAGGAGTCTTAGGTAAACCTCTGCAGTCTGCTTGCCAACCCCCATCCAGAGCACTGAGAGCACCAGAGACCCTGAGCCCCCGACTCAGGCCCACACGCACCCCTGGACTCTACTGTCTCCCAAACCCAACATCCTCAACTTTTTCCATTTCTGGCTTTAAGTCATTCACGCACCCATTCCACAAACATTCATTGGCCACCCACTACATGCCCAGCACCGTGCTCAAATCTAAGGAAACCACAGTGAACAAGAAATGGGGTCTCAGCCTCCCAGACCCTCCTCGGAAGGTCTGACCAGGTCACTTCTTCCATCAACTTCCAACTGCCTGATATCTGTTCCACACGCTGACCCACAAGTCCTTTCCTTCTTATGGCCTCAAAAGCACCCACTTCCTTCCCACCCCAGCCCAGGCCTCTTCATTTCTCACCTGGAGGATCGTGGGAGCCTCCTCCCTGGTGCCCTGGTCACCCTCTGGAAGGTCCTTGCAGAGGATTGCTGCAAAGCATAACTTAGAACCCCCTGGTGGAAAACAAAACCCAAGTTCTTATGATAGCTCTGAATCCTCTGCCAACCTCTCCAGACTTCTCCTTGGCTTTCCCTTCTCCTTGGTGTTTCCCTCCCGAACACACCAGTTGCCTTTCTGTTCCTCAAACATACTGTTACAGGTTGCATGTGTCCCCCCCAGAACTCCTATGCTGGAGATTGGGATTTTAAAGAGATAATTAAGTTAAGATGAAGCCATTAGGGCGGGCCGTAATCCAATAGGATGAGTGTCCTTATAAAAAGGGGAAATTATGACAACACACACAGAGGGAAGACCATGTGAGGACACAACAAGAAGACAGACATCTACAAGCTGAGGAGAGAGGCCTCAGAAGAAACCAGCCCTGCCAACACCTTGATCTTGAATTTCTAGCCTCCAGAATTGTGAGAAAATAAATGTCTGTTGTATAAGCCACCTAGTCTGTAATCTATTTTGTTATGGCAACCCCAGTAGACTAAGAGTGATTTTACCAAGTGTGGTTCGGAAGGTAGTTATAATGCCAGCTACAACCATGTGGCCAATTACAGAAATGAGGGCTGTAACTGTCATGAGTATTTCTCTCTTGTTTTGTTATGAATATGTGTGTATAGTACATATATACACACATATGTATCTATATGTATATATATATATATAAACCAAATATCTTTGTTTTCTTCCGCCTTTTATCTCCATATCATGTAACATAAGATGTATTGACTTTATAGCACAGTATTTAAATATTGTTCACTTTACATCATAGTATTTAAATTAGGGTATCAAAGAGAAGGGTAAACGTAACTCAATTACTTTATCTCCTCACCCTGAACAATGTTAAGACAAATGACCATTCAAAAAATAAATTAAATAAATTATAAATAATTTTTAAAAGACAAATGACAAATGGAGTAAACTATAGTTCATAACACAAAGGGACAGTGTCCATAATATATAAAGAGTTCTTGGAAACAATCAATAAGAAAAAATATTACAATAGTCCATGGAAAAGTTAACAAAGGATATGAACTTTGAGCTCACAGAGAAAGAAACACAAATGGTTCTTAGTCACAAGAGAAGATTCTCAATCTCATAAGGGAAGTGAACATTAAAACTACGCTGCAAGACCATGTTTAACCCATCAGGTTGGCAGAGATCAAAAGGTCTGATAACTCCCCAGGTTGGTGAGGCTCTGGGGAAACTGGCACTCTCTTATTCTGATGATGAAGAAGGAAACTGGTACAAACCCTTAGGCAGAACAAATGGTAATATCTACCTAAATGACAAATGCACACACCTTTCAAGCCAGCTATCACACTTCCAGGAATTTCTCTTTCAGATACACTCACTTGTATGTGAAATGACATCAATGCAGTTATCCACTGCATGCTGCAGCACTTTATTGGGCAAAACATAGGAAAAAACATTATGTGTTGCCAACGTTATGTGACCATCCATGGGAACTGGTTACATAAATGTCATTCAAACATAGAGGAATACTACACAGCCCTTAAAAAGGAACCAGCAAGCTCTGTTCACTGACATGGAGTGCAAGCCAACATATATTTTAAGTGAAAAAAAAGAAGGCCCAGAATGGTATGTTACCATTTATGTAAAAAAAAAAAAAAAAAGGATTAAAGGGATATGTAGATATTTGCTTAGAAATGCCTAGAATATCTCTAGATGATCTCACAAGAAATCTGAGTGGTGGCTGCTGCTAGACCAGATTTTCTCAAGTTTTATTTCATTATTACGCTTCAAGGAACAATCATTTTTAGACATTTTTTTTCTTAATTGCCCTGTACAAAAGTTTAACACAACAGAGCTACCATGTATCTACACTATATCTATACATATATAGTCTGTGTATACCTGTGCTTTATAAATAAACAGTTTTTTTTCACACACCCCCAAACCAATTTTCACTTCTTTGGGGACAATATCACCTCCTAAGGATTGATGCTGTTGGGGAGGTGACCAGGGAGCCTTTGCAAAGTGGGAAGGAGACTGCTCACTGCCTTCCCTTGTGAAGTACAGTAAGTCCCCTACATACAGACAAGTTCCGTTCCAAGAGCACATTCGTAAGTCAAATTCGTCTGTAAGTCCAACAAAGTTAGCCTAAGTACCCAACTAACACAATCGGCTATATAGTACCGTACTGTAAAAGGTTTATAATACTTTTCACACAAATAATACATAAAAAACAAACAAACACAAAAAATAAAGGAAACATTTTTAATCTTACAGTATAGTACCTTGAAAAATACAATAGGACCAGCTACATCACCACTACATTTACACTTGCTTCCGGACATCCTGGGCTTGAAATAAAGATACAGTACTGTACAGTAAAGTACACAAAAGCACAACCACTTGTAGAGGATGAACACACATGACAATGTACGCCAGACACGTGAACTAACTTAGTGATTGGACATGAGAACGCACGTTTGCATCTTTGAAATTTCCTTCGTACGTAAGGGACTTACTGTATTAAAATTGTGAAACATGTAAATATGTTTTGGGGGGGTGAAGTAGAAAAGAACAGCTTTATTGCTTTGCCAGGCAAAGGGGGCCATAGGGGGCTAATGCCCTCAAAACTGTGTGTCCCTGTGAATATATTTTTTTTAATATGGAGATTTATTTTAGGTTCCTCTGGTGTCCACCCAGGTAGCGCTGTTTTCTTTCTCTCTCCCTAGCTGTGATCCTCTGATTTGTTTGATTCCTTATCAATGGATGGTATCTCCCGCCTTGGTCTTGAGTTTCGGGAGGGCAGAGGCCCCATGTGTATCATGTACCCAGCGCACAGTCATGCCCATTAAACGTTTGTTGAATGACTAAACGAATAAGCTATGACTTTGGCTGAGCTAAGAGGAATCCTCCTACATAGGGACCCCTCTTCCTCTCTTCCTCCTGACGCTGGAGTCATAGAGACCAGGGTTCTAGCATCATCTCTTCACATGCTGTACGACCTTGGACAAGTGACCAGACCTCTCTGAGTCTCACTCAACGCACCTGTAAAGTGAGGGTGACATTAGTGCTCACTGCAGGGAGGCTTTATAAGGATTAAGTCAGATCACACAGGTGCTCTGGGAAGTATGGAAGGATCCATGTCAAACTGCCCTTGTCTTTGGGGCTGTGAGGAGGGACAGGGGAGCTTTTGCATTTACTCTGTATATTAATGCATTGTTTGAATGTTTTACAATGCAAATGCCTCCATAGAAATAATTCCTTCAAACCATTTTGAGTAATGCATAAAATGGACTTAACACACTCGGTACACAGCAAGTGCTTAATACATGGTGATGAGGCTGCCATTTCAACTAGAGGGTGCCAAAGGCAAAGTCCATGTCGTCCAGCCAGCCCACTGGCCACCAAGAGTCTGGAGACCCTCCCCCAAGAGTTTGACCAGAGAGAGAATCCACCAAGTCACCTTAGTCCAGACTACCCGTCCTTTGGGGGACCCAGCAGAGGAAGTCTTTGGAGGAGGTGAGGTCATCCCACCAGGTAAATCACAGACCAATTGGAGATTAAGGTGGAGTGAAGATTGCATGGCCAAAAAGTACAGCATCAAAGCTTGGCTTCCTTTTAAAATTTGACAGCCTGTTTATCATGGAATTTTTTGCATTAATTTTTATTTTTTTACATATTGCATTGATGCCAGGAGCTGGGGGTAGGGAGGAGGGCAGAGTGATGCCTGCGGGTATAGGGTTTCTTTCTGGGGTGATGAAACTGTTCTGGAGTAGACAGGGGTGATGGTTACACAACCCTGTGAATGTACTAACTACCTCGGAATTGTACACTTTCAAAGGGTGAGTTGTACGGTATGGGAGATAATCTCGATTAAAAGCATTGCACTGAAATATTCTTTATTTTATAAGCCCTAGAGATCTAACGCACAGTATAGTGAATATAGATAACAATATTGTATTATCATCATCAGATTTGCTGAGACTGGAACTTAATTATTCCGACCACTAAAGACAAATGATAATAATGGACCGTGACAGAGGTGTAACTATCACTACAGTGGCAATCGTGTTACAATATATAAATGTATCAAATTAGCATGTTGTACACCTTAAAGTTACACAATGTTATATGCGAAATATATTTCAAAGTTTCTTCACTTTGATTACTGAGATGTTGGGAGCCCCCTTAAATTTGCTCATGAGAATGCCTCACTCACCTCACCCTAATCCCAGCTGCATGGACAAAGACACTAGGAGGTGGTGAGGAGATGATGGTTTTCGTGAGACTGGCCCAGGAAGAGAGACAGGAAGATAAGACTCCTCTAGACCTTGGCCGCAGGGCCTGCTTCCCACGGAAACCAGGAAATCACCGACACCACCACCCACACCCCCGGTGGGGTACCTGCAGCTGCTGATCGCACCCCCCCAGCCAGGTCACTGCCCCAGGAGCAAGAAGGACTCAGCCAACACCCCACCCCACCCCAGCACAGTGAACTTAAACCCAACAGGGAAGTTTAACTCCCGACAGACAGGGAATTCTGGTTTTAGCAGCATTGTTCACACAATCACACACACACACACACACACACACACACACACACCCTTACCCCAGCTATCACCTGGGGCCTCTTGAAACTTTGTATGGACAGATGAGGCTGCCAGATGTGGGGAAGAAAGGTGGAGGAGGGGGTACTGGGCCGGGTGACAGGGTTCAAGATCAGGGGTTAATGGATTTTGCAGGAACCCCACTCACAGCTGACCAAGCCACCAAGCAATGGGTGGAAAAGCCCAGCCCACCTGGTTGGCAGTTACCCCTCAGGGGGCAAGTCAGCCCCAGGGCCTCACTATCTTCCACCCCCTTCTCACCAGTCCACGCCTCCCCCAACCTGGGTTGCCACCCCGTTCCTCACGATGGGCACCCAGCATCCCTTCCTTCTCCTCCATTCTGCCTGCCACCCCCTTTAGAAACCCATGAATCTCTTTTGCAAGAAGCAAATCTGATCACACTCCTCTCCTGCTCAATAACCCTCCATGGCTCCCTATGGCCTAGGGCTAAATAATTTTCCCAGAACCCCAGTGAAGCCTGGACCAAAGCCCTGCTAACCCCCCATGGCTCCCCACTGCGTTCTGTATTCCATTCCCAAATGCTTCTTTCATTCCCTGGAACTCAGCACTTTCCCTCCTGCCTCAGAGCCTTTGCACAAGCTGTTCCCTCCACCTGGAACACTTTCTTTTCTCCTGTCTTTCCCTAGTTAATGCCTATATCCCTGCTTCAAATCTCAGCTCTGGGAAGCCCTTTATGACTGCCCAGGTGGGTCAGATCCACCAGCACCAGGCATCAGTCCAACCCAACATTTATCAGGATTGTACATTATGTCTGTGCATGTGACTCAGCCCAGGTCAGCCTCCCCCAGTGAACTGTGACTTCCAGGAGGTCTGGAAACTGGCACATAGTAGGTCCTCAACCAACACTTGACAGTTTGATTGCTTTCTGCCCAGTGGAAGGAACAGATAATAAACACGAAAAGAAATAAGAATTTTAGATGGTAAAAATACACAATACTATATATTAAATAGATAACTAATAAGGACCTGCTGTATAGCACAGGGAACTCTACTCAATATTCTGTAATCACCTATATGGGAAAAGAATCTGAAAAAAGGTGGATATATGTATATGTATAACTGATTCACTTTTCTGTACACCTGAAACTAACACAACATTGTAAATCAACTATACTCCAATAAAAAAAAATATGCCCTGAAGAAAATTAAACAGGGTGATGTGATGGGTGATCAGACAGGACCCAAGAAGATGAGGGAAGAGCATTCCAGGCCGAGGGAACTGCAAGGGTAAAGGCCTGGAGGCAGGACCCACTTGGTGTGTTTGGAGAACACAGTGGAGTGAGTGGGGGGAAAGAGGGCGGGGGTGAGGGCAGGTCGTGCAGGCCCCTGTGGGCCACGACAATATTAAACTTTACCCAAGCTCTGTGATCTTGGGAAACGGTGAAGATTAAGAATTCCCCCTCCTCACCCTTCATGTTCCAGGAAACTGCTTAGTATAAGGAACCACCCTCTCATATGACTTAGATGAGTCTCACAGATGCCTACTCTTTTATATCTCAACTTGACTGGGCCACAGGGAGCCCAGATATTTGGTCAAACATTATTTTGGGTGTGTCTGTGAGGGTGTTTGTAGATGAGTTAACATTTAAATCAGTAGACTGAGTAAAGCAGATTGCCCTCCCTGATGTGGGTGGGCCTCGCCCAATCAGTTGAAGGCTGACTAGAACAGAAAACTGACCGTCCTCCTACTAAGAGAGAATTCCACCTGCCTGACAGCCCTGACTGGCTCATCTGTTTTCTGGTCTTTGGACTTCAACTGAACAATCAGTTGTTCCTGAGTCTTGAACCTGTAGCTCTTGGGACTTGCCAGCCTCCATAATCACATAAGCCAACTCCTTATAATAAATATATATGCCAGGCTATAGACATATATCTAGATCAATAGACAGATCTACAGATAGATATCAATATACATAGATGGATATCTAGATAGATAATCTAAATAGATAGATGAATATAGATATCTATATATAGTATAGATATTTGATGTATAGATATTATGGATATATAGAATGTATAAATATATAAATGTATAGACATGTATATTCAATAGATATCTGTATTAAGATATAGATTGATCTCTATATATCTCTAAGATCTATAGATATCTATATTATATAATCTATATATCTATAGGTATAGATGATAGGTAGACAAATACATAGATACATAGATATATAGATAGATAGATAGATATTGATATATATGGCAGATACAGAGAGAGAGAGAACTGCAGATGGATGGATGGATAGATAGATAGATAGATCCATTCTATTGGTTCTATCTCTGAATACTCCCAGAACAGATTTCCTTGTGTACCTATGACAAGGCCAAATGCAAACCCTCCAAAATTCCCATTCTTTGCCTCATAAGTTGTTAGCTGAACTGCATGTCCCCACTGACCAATTAGAAAAGCTTGCTAACCAAACTTTGGTTAAGCTTCTCTCCTTCCTTTGGGCCCCTAAACTTAGACCCCTCCCTCACGCAAGCCAGCAGACAACCCCTCCTGAGAACAGGATGGCCCCAGAGTAAACCATCCTCTGATCTGGTATCTCATCCTGCCATCCTCTCATCCACTCTCCCACACCTGGTCCTCTCTGGCTTGTTCATTCCGCTTTATGAAAAGAAAACCCTCTCGCCTCAGCCTTGGGCGGCTTGCAGACCTCACAGTCAGAGCGTTCTCCCCGGGGCATAGTCCCTTTCCTCTCCCCTTGCGATAATCCTTTTGAATAAAGGCTCTCCTTACTAAGTCCAGATTTGTTTTTTATTGACAGCTGCAGGAAGGACTTTGGATTTTTCTTTTTCATAGGAGCAATAGAACAGGGACCATGGTGCCGTCGGGGCAACCAAGTGGATCCAGGGAAACTGTGAAGATGCTCAAGCCGTAGGTCAAGCTGAGAAGTGGGTGGATTTAAGCTGCATTTTGGAGGGCGAGTGGACAGAAGCATGAGAATTAGAGGCAGGTCTCTGAAGGTCCCCAAGCCTCCAGCATGATATATTCCAAAAGTTTCATTGTTTGCTGCAAGAACAGCCCAGGAAGATGGCTCAGCATCGGGAGAGGACAGATAAGCTTGGGGCAGGGTGGGGTACAAGGTGAGGGTCCCCACGAAGATCATTCATCAGGAAGGCTTAGAACCACAGAGCATCAGAACCCGACAAGGGAACCTGAGGCCACCTAGCGTGCCCCTGGCAGAGCCCGGATTCGAACCCAGGTTCCCTGTTTCCCGGATCCAGCTGGTCTCGCTGCTCTCCCTTATTTCCTGAGGATCTGACATTTGAATGATTCCTGGGTTTGGCTAGGGGGACAGGAGTGAGGACATGCTGGGCAGGGGAACAGCAAAGGTAGCGGTGTGGAAGCCGCGGGAAAGCAAGGTGCAGGAAGTGGAGAATAATAACCGCTAGCAAGTATCTGCCCTTCCTACCTACCAGACGCTGCTGCGCTAACCACCCAGGGCGCGTTACCTCCTCCTCGTCTCCCTCTGAAGTTAGAACTATTATTATCTCCACTCTACAGAAGGGGAAACTGAGGCCCAAGGAGGGGATGCGAAGGCCCCAGAAGCAGTGCAGAGCGCTCTCCCCTGGGTCTGGGGACCAGGGCTACGAGTGGGTGGTTCCTAGTCTTCCCCTCTTCGCTTCGAGCCGCACGCCCAGGCCCCAAGACAGGAAGACGGTGGCCAGGACAGCCCTGTTAGAGGGCGGGGGAGGGGCCGGGCCAAACCGCGGACAGGATTTCTCAGAATTTACAGTATGATGGGGGGAGGGGAGGTTGGGGGTGCCCCCAGAACCTGCGGAGCTACAGGCGAAGAGGGGGCGGGAGAGAGTGGGTGGCAAGGGGGCCCAGCTCGCGCCTTATGCGAGGGGGCTCCGCTCTCCTCCATCCCCCCACCTCTTTGAGCCTCAGCCCCCGCGAGAGGGCTTAGGGGGCCACGTATGCAGAGACTCGAGGGGCTCCCTGCACACCAGGCTCTAGCATATGTGTGCAAGTGTGTGCTTCATGTCCCCACAGAGACCCTAGCACACACACGTGCATGCATTTGTCACGTCACACGTGCACACCCAGGCCAGAGTGTGTGTGTGCACGTGTGTGCGCGCGCGTGCGCGAGTCAACTCAAGCAGACCCAGGCATTTCACCCCCAGTCACCCAGGCACACCACAAACCGGGGAGCTGGTGGAGTTCCCCTGAGGCAGGAGATAGATGGGTCCCAGGCTGGGCAGCTGGAGTTTGTCCCCTGTGGACAGACACTCCAAAATAGCAGGAGCCAGAGAGGAGGCTGGGCCCTGCCCAGATAAAAGACAGAGACCACATATTTCTCAGTCTTGAGGTCAAGGAGACCTTCCTGACTGTACATGTGCAGAAAGGCTCCTTGGAGGTCAAAAAGGGACTGATGTCAACCTACCCATAGGCCTCTTCGCTAGAATCCATCTTGGCTAAGAGATGTGCTCTCACACATGGGAGGACCCTGAGATAAACCAAATTCGGACTCAGCACCAGGCAAAGCAAGAGGATTGGCCAAAGGAGACCCGGAAGAAAAGCCCCATATGAGTGATTCAAACTACCATGAGGGCGCGACTCTTTCTCTGAGTCCGCCCACGTGTCTATGCACACGTACTCTTTTTCTTCCTAATAAACACTTTACTTGTCTCACCACTTTCTGTCCCTTTGTGGAAATTTACTTCTACAGCGCTGAGAGGCCAGGGCCTTGTCACCGGCCACTGGTCCCTGGTGGTCTCGTGGTTAGGATTCAGCCCTCTCACTGCCTCGGCCTGACTTCAATCTCTGGCCGGGGGACCGAAATCCTGCTTCAAGCCGCTGCAGGCCAAAGCCACCCTAGATCAGCCCCTCCCCCATCTCCCTGAGGGCAGTGTGTCCAGGCTGGGACCCAACAGGGGGCCGTGTCCTTCCACATCCCCTCTGCACTCTGTGCCCAGTTCCCTGGTCAATCTCTTCTTTTCCATCTCTCAGGGGCCCATCTTTCCTCTGTGCGTGGCAGACTCAATGGCATTTTTTTTTAAATGAGGTGAAAATTAACATTTTTTGTGTGTGTCAGGATTATTCCATTTTATTCTTTTTTTTAACATCTTTATTGGAGTATAATTGCTTTACAATGGTGTGTTAGTTTCTGCTTTATAACAAAGTGAATCAGCTATACGTATACATATATCCCCATATCCCCTCCCTCTTGCATCTCCCTCCCACCCTCCCTATCCCACAGCTCTAGGTGGTGAAAATTAACATTTTAAAGTGAACAATTCAGGGGTATTTAGTGCATTCACAAGGTTATGCAACCACCGTCTCTCTGTAGTTCCAAAACATTTTCATCTCCCCAAAAGGAATCCCTGTGCCCATTAAGCAGTCATTCCTGACTCCTCCCAGCCCCTGGCAACCAGCCACCAACCTGCTTTCTGTCTCTGTGGATTTCTCTATTTTGAATATTTCATATAAATGGAATCATACAACACGTGGCCTTTGGTGACTGGCTTCTCTCACTCATGTTTTCCAGATCTCGGTTCAAATGTCACCTCCTCTGAGGGACCTTCCCTGACCTCCCCCCCGCCACCAAATGCCTCAGCCCACAGCCCTCAGCGGCATCTGACATAATCCTGGCCATCTATTTGTTCACTCAAAGGCTGTCCTTCTCCTCAAAGACACAGGCTCCAAAGGGCAAGGATTGGTTTCATCCTCTCTGAAAAGTTGGCAGTGACTGAATGAATGACCCACGTGACGCTGTCCTTCCTTGTCTCTCTCTGCCCCATAACGTGGCCTCAACTTCCTTGTCAATCCTCAGATTCAATTCGACAGTATTTATCACGCATCTGCTCTTTGACAGGTCCTCTCCCAGATACTCGGGCTCCTTCAGGGAACACAACAGACGGACGCCCCTATTCCAATAGCACCTTCATCCTCGAGGTGGAGACAGACAAAACTGGTGACACAGGATTTAACTGCAGTTGAAGTTGTTACTAGGAGGATCAACTGTTCTTATGCAATTCGTTTATTCATTCAACAAATATTTATGGAATACCTACTGTGTGTAGGATACACGTAAATAAGCAGAGGCATTTTAGAGTGGGTGTTCAGGGAAAGCCTTTCCTAAGAAAGTAGTGTTTGAACCAAGATCTAAAAATGGAAAAGGAGAGTTTTTTTATTTTGCGGGGGGGGATTTTTTTGTTTGTTTGTTATTGTTGTTGTTTTTTGGCCATGCTGCATGGCATGTGGGATCTTATTTCCCCAACCAGGGATTGAACCCATGCCCACTGCAGTCGAAGCACGAGTCTTAACCACTGGACTGCCAGGGAAGTCCCCAGGAGAGTCATATAAAGACTGAGGGAAAAGCATTATAGGCAGAGGAAACAGCAAGGACAGAAACCTGAGGCAGAAAAGGATTTCAAGGAAGAGAAATTTGGCCATGACACCAGCACAGCGATGAGGGGGTGAAATGGCCCATTTGCTGCTGGCTGTCTGATGTTAGGCAATGTGTATAACTGCTCCAAACCTCAGTTTCCCTGTCTGTTAATGAGGATAATAGTAACGAAGACTTTGCAGACGGGGAAACAAAATCCAAGGCAGAGGGACTGGCTCAGACCAGGCAGCTGGGAAATGAGCCCACTTGTCCTGGGTGACAGACCCTTAGGGGTCACAGTAATTGTAGAGCAGATGTAAACCTCTACCTCCTGTTCACCCCCTGGTCTTGCATAGCCGTCCTCCCACTGTTGCCAGGTGGAGCCAGTTATCTCCAGCTTATCTCCAACTCTTCCGGTTTACCTGAGCCCACTCAACCTCACCTACTCCTGCTCACTAACTTGCTGACCTCTCCCCAGCCTTGGCATGCCCTGCAACTTTCTGGCATCATACACACATACCTGACAGCCCTCCCTCCCACACTTGTCCAAAGTGGGTTTTTTTGGAAGGCAGTTTTATAAAGAAGAAAAGAAAAACATGTGCATTTCCCTTCCATGACTCCACCTCATGGAGCAGCTTTACCTGCTTCACCCCTCATATCACAGAAAGGGTCAAAAACAGGGATAGGATAAGCACCCTGGCTCTGAGGGCAGGGAATGTGTGGCCACTTGTGGGAAGATTAGTCACAGCAACACTGGGGTCAGTCACCCCCTTTCTCAAGACAATGAGCCTGCTCTCCTGTGCTTGTGTGGTGGCTTTATTTATCTTCACTCAGCCTCACACACACAGGATGGAGTGGGGTGGGGAGGAAGGACAGTTACAGCAGAAATATGCTGAGAAACTCCCCGGCACCCCCGTCTCACTCAGAGAGGAAGCCAGAGTCCTCACCTCGACCCACAGGCCCTGCGTGACCTGCCCCCCATCACCTCCTGGTCCCCACCTCCTCCCACTCTCCCCCCTCCATCATGGCCTCAGCCACATGAGCTTCCTCTATGTTTCTCCAACTCAGCAGGCATGGTCCTGTCTCAGGACCTTGGCAGAGACAGTTCTTTTTGCCTAAGGAGGGCTCTTCCCCCAGCACATGCATAGCTCCCTCAAGTCTCTGCTCAAATGTTACCTTCTCAACAAGGACCTACCTGACCTCTCAATTTCAATTTTTATAACTCACCCAAAACTACCTCTCCCAAGCCCCCTACCTCTTTGTTCTCCATGACACTTATCACCAGTGATACTACCACACGTTTTTCTTGTTTATTTTTTTATCTGCCTCCCTCACTAGGCTGCCAACACCACAGAGGCAGGAACCATATCTGTTTTGTTCATTGCTCTTTCCCCAGTGCCTGGAACATGGTATATGATCAATAAATATTTTCTAAATGAGTAAAGGAATTTTTTAAATGAGTGAATGAACAGTTATTATGACTGAGCCATAAGTTTAGCCCCAAGCCCCCCGGTGGCCAAAACAAAAATGGAAACAGGATTAGTTATATTCTCTATGAGGATGAAACAATCCAGTTCCCAGGGAAAGGCACGTGCCAAGCCATTTATGTACTTCTCAATTAATCTTCACAAGACGTCCCTGCAGGATGAGCACGTTCGGAATCCCCATTTACAGATTACAGCTGGTCCTGCCCAGCTCCCAAACCCATCTGCTAACCACTAAGCCAGCTTTTCCCAAACTGGTCTGATTATAAGAATCACCTAGGTGCTAGTAAAAAAGATTCCAAGGCCTGTCTCCTGGAAAGTTTGAATTCAAAAGGTCTGTAATTAAACAAGCACCCGTGGGTGATTCTTC